>NW_027417752.1:0-114443 GCF_009905375.1 Apium graveolens | reverse complement strand
GAGAGTTATAGTTTCTGCAGAAAAATCAGTTTAGTACCCTGAGGTTTAGAGTGAGTTTTGACCATGTCATTGATGTGCACTTTGAGGCCCAAGCTACCAGAAGTTAGTATGGGGAGTATATAATAGGTTTTAGGAGTTGGTTGGAGGTTTGCATGTCATTTGGTTAGGTGCACAAGTAGAATAACAAATCTGTCCAGCAGGGGACAGTTTTGTTGCAACTTAGAAATAGGGAGATTTGGCCATGTCATGGGTAGGCCCTCATTAGGCCCAATTGGGCCTTAGTTAGAGGGTATGTCAGAGAAGTTTTTCCAACCATAGTTCATAGGATATGAGCTAGAACCATGTGTCACAAGTTAATTCAAGTCAGGGCATTTTCTGCCCAGAAAAACAGGGGAACCTTGGACTTTTAGCTTAGGCCCAAGAAGGCCCAAGCCAGGCCTTTGAGCCACATCAAGCTTGTGAGATGCCCTTAGGTCAGGAGAGTCTTGTGTAAAAATTTTGAAGAAAAACTTGTAGTTTAAGAGTGTCTAATGCACTCAAGAAACCTTAGTTACCATTCTGAAATTTGCACCAGTGAGCACTTTCACTTATCACATAGCTTTAGAACACTTAGAAGTGAGTATTAGGTCGACCACCATAGTTGTAAGATAGTATAAGGTCAGTAGAGCAAAAGGCACAAGTGAGGGTCAATAGGTTTTGGATAATTTAGGAAAGGCACATTGAGTTAGGAAGCCCAAATTTGAAGACTTTGTTTAGTTAGCAACCAAGTGACTTAAGTGGTGAGTCGAGATCATCCAAGCCTAGTGTGGCATTATGGTGTATATGATGTTATTTGGTATTAATATACGATATGTGATTATGTGGCTACGTGTGTACATTTGAAAATATAATGGTGGATATGAATTAAGTGCGTATAGGCCTAAGTGCCATCCATGTTTAATTTCGGGTTGTAAATAGGTTAAGATGGTAAGAATATATTATAATGAGGATTATTATTATTTATGTAGGATCTCGAGACGAGGGAAAACTTGCCATAAAAGTCGAGTGAAGCTCCAGTTGTTGCTCCTACCAGTCAGACCAGACCAGTCTATCTCAAGGCAAGTGATTCAACTTGACCTTCGTATTTACTGTAAACAGTTCATATATATATATATCGATGCAATTATCCTGAGTCATTTTGATATATTTAAATCAAGCGTATCTTTTGTTTATCTTTGAGTTACATAGAGATGCCATGAACCCTCGAGTACGTATTGCAAGTAGTTCAAAAGTCTTTCATGATAGTTTAATGCCATGATAAAATAGAGATTTGTTATAATACTTTATTGATCCTTTTGATTATCATGCTATTGATCCCTGAGAAATCTTGATATTGCACCCTGATGCTTTGATTCAACTCTTGAAATAACCTCGATAGAAACTTTATCTTGATACCTAAAAGCCAATCATTTCTTAAATTCATTCATGATTGTTTGATAACCCTATCCTTACCCTAAAGCTTGATACCCTGTTATATCTTGAGCTGATGATCACTTTCTTTATATTTTAACACCTCTATCCTATTGGAACCAGTGATGCTTATCTTCTTGATGTTCTAATACCTATACCTTGTCTACAACCATTGCTTTAAGCCTAGTTTGGCATTACTCTTTCATATTATCCAATAGCCTTGCTCAATTTCCTTGTCAAAGTTCTTGTTTATGGAAACCTCTCAATTACCCTAATATAGTAAAGTCTAGTGGATCATGGCCCTGAGATTTAGTGTCATATTTCCAGTGTTTCAAGTTGATCTATAATCCCTTGATAAAAATGATTACAGTCGAAAGAGATTTTGTCATAAATCGGCATCAGTTTTTAAAATGATTAAAATGTGGATTTTTCAGTCCCAAAGGGGGATAAATGTTTTCTTTGAATGGTGGATCTGGACTGAGACGCGAGTCCTTTCCACACTTATATTAGGCTTAAAAGTTGCCTAGGGATTCCCAATAATGTTTTAGAACCCAGCGAGGTTCGGGATTACTTCGCGGCTGATCACCGGCTGTAATCCGTAGCGTCATAAAATGATTTTGATTAAGAATGATTTTAAAATTGTTTTAATGCAAGCAAAATGATGCCAACTCACATAAGTTTTATCTCTCGTTATCATTGATTATGTCTTTCCATTGTCATTCCTAAAGGTATATCTCGATTTATGTTTTGCGTTGTACTGTTAGCACTTGTTGAGCTTTTGGCTCACTTCTTGCTTTACCCTGATATTACAGCTAGCAGCTATGGTTAGATTCAAGCAGACTGCCCGTAAGACCTGTGATGCTGATGCTTATGTTCGAGCTCAGGTAGAATAAGTAATAATAGCTGTGAGGATTCGGTATTTGTAATCAGATGTAATAGCTGGTAGTGATGGGCTGTTCCAAACCCTAAACTGTAAGATCTTGGATTGGTTGTGTATCCTTCATTAAAATGATGTAATAGCTATATTTATTTCGCTATTTAAGTTGGGGGTGTGACAGATCATCTGTGAATGACCATGTACTTAAGATGATCAATTTGATTGAACATCTTGGACAACTTGGTTTTGCCATGGATGGGGAGCTGAGCCAAGACTTGGTCTTGCAATCGCTTCCGAGTTCGTTCTCGCAGTTTGTAGTGAACTTTCACATGAATAAGTTGGATGTCAGCCTACCTGAACTCCACAACATGTTGAAGACTGCGGAATCGAATTTCCCCCTAAGAAGAGTTCTGTTCTTCTAATTGGTGAAGGTTCCAATCCTAAGAAAAGGAAGAGGAACCCTTCCAAGAAGAAGAAAGTATGTGAGAAAATGCCGGTTCCACCAAAAGCTGAAGACCTCAAGAGCAAAGTTGGTTGCTTTCACTGTAACAAGGTGGGGCACTGGAAGAGGAACTGCAAGGTTTACCTTGCAGAATTGAAGAAGAAGAAGGGTAGTGAGACTACCGCTTCTGATTCAGGTATGTTCATGATAGAAGTGAATATGTCATTAAATCAAATTTCTACTTGGGTATTAGATACCTCCTGTGGTTCTCATATCTGCAATTTGTTGCAGGGACTAAGGAGAAGTAGGACTCTTGAGGAAGAGGAGGTGATTCTACTGATGGGAAATGGAGCAAGAGTTGCTGCTGAAAATGTAGAATCATTTCATTTACATATGCCTACGGGCAAGACTATTATTTTAAATAATTGTTATTTTGTTCCCTCGATTGTGAAGAATATTATTTCTATTCCCATGTTAGACTTGGCTGGATTTTCATTTATTATTGAGAATAATAAATGTTCTATTCTTAGAGATAATATTCTTTATGGACGTGGTACTTTAAATAATGGTCTGTATAAATATGACATAATTTACTTCAGATTGAACAAACTAATAAAAGAAAAGGGATGATGAAAATCTCACTTCATTGTGGCACTGCAGTCTCCATTTAGTAGACATGGAGAGAGGGCTGCAAATTTGCTAAGAATGGTACACACAGATGTATGTGGACCAATATCTACGCAAGCCATGGGTGGATTTTCATACTTCATTACTTTCATGGATAATAGATCTAGATTCGGATATGTGTTTGATGAAACACAAGTCTGAAGCCTTTGAAAAGTTCAAAGAGTATAAGTATGAAGTGGAGAAACAAACCAAACATAGTATTATAATTCTTCGATTAGATCTAGGTGGTGAATACTTGGATGGAGAGTTTCTGGATTATCTCAAAGTAAATGGTATAGTCTCCCAGTGGATGCCTCCAGATTGGTATCTGAAAGGAGAAATCGAACTTTATTAGACATAGTTCGGTCCATGATGAGCTATGCAAATCTTCCAGTATTCCTATGGGGTTACGCATTGGAAACCTCAACATATTTACTGAATAAGGTACCTTCCAAATCTGTTCCTCAAACTCCGTATGAGATATGGAAAGAAAGGAAACCGAGTCTTAAACACGTTAAGATTTGGAGATGTCCAGCTTATGTCAAATAAGTTGACCCAGATAAGCTGGAATATTGATCCGTAAAATGTAGTTTTGTGGGATATCCTAAAGAGACTTTAGGGTATTACTTTTACACCAATCATCGGGTGTTTGTCTCCAGACATGCTACCTTCTTGGAAAAGGAGTTTATCCTTGAAAGAAACAGTGGGAGCAAAATTGAACTTGATGAAGTTCAAGAAGCACAAACTACTACGGATCAAGTAGAAACACCTGTTCTGACTGAACAACCTTCTGTGGAACAGCCCATTCGTAGGTCAGGGAGAGTGTCTCGCCAACCTGAGAGGTAATATGGCCTTGTCATTGAGAATGACAATGAGTTGTCGATCATTGATGATGACGACCCTGTGACCTATAATGAGGCTATGAGTAGTGTTGACTCAGAGAAATGGCATAGTGCCATGAAATCCGGAATGAAATCTATGTATACGGGATACAAAAGAATGATTAGAGCAGATGGCCAGGTGGAGACCTTTAAGGCCAGGCTTGTGGCAAAAGGATTCAAACAAAGGCAATGGATTGACTTTGATGAAACCTTTTACCTGTAGCCCTGTTAAAATCAGTTCGGATTTTGCTTGCGATTGCTGCTTACTACGACTATGAGATCTGGCAATTAGCCAGATGGTTTTCTTTCCAAGAGAAATGAAAACCTAGTGTGTAAGCTGCTGCGAACCATATGTGGTTTAAAGCAAGCTTCTCGTAGATGGAACATCCGTTTTGATGAGACAATCAAAGAGTTTGATTTTATGAAAAACGAAGATGAACCATGTGTCTACAAAAGGGTTAGTGGGAGCGTGATAACATTTCTTGTGTTGTATTGAAATATAGTTGACACACATAACAACATAGCAGACCCACTCATAAAGCTACTTTATGAAAGTCACTTTGATCGTCATAAAGACAAGATGGGTATTAGATACCAGAGTGATTGGCTTTAGTACAAGTGGGAGATTGAAAGGAATATGTCCTAAGTCCAATCATGTATTAGGATTTAGGAATAACTTTTTATGTAATCTGTTTCGATTTCATTGATATTAATAAAAGACTTGTTTTGTTTTTATTACGGGCTCTATCTATTTAAGTGTTTAAATAAGATATACCATAGTTTAGAGTAAAGCTTTTTATGGATTATGATGAGATCATAATAGTGAGACCTAAAAGATGATAACTCTAAACTTAAATTGTTCCTGGTCATAGGATTACTAACTGGTAATTAATAATCCGCAAAGATCGGTACATACTATGTTTGCTTCATTATGAAGGATGTATGTTCTCATAGATATTTGTGTGGTGACACTATAGCTAGTATGTATGTGCTTATTATAGAATAAGTTCACTGAACATGACTCGCACAGCTGAACAACTGATGGAGTTCACTCACATGTCAGCAGTTGTTCACATAGTGATAGTTGTACAAGTATCCTTAGACTTGAGGTCATCATAGTCATCTTGTGTACACTGAACTATGCTTTGGTTTAGTTCTTAGTCTCCAGGGACAATTATTAGGGCTCTACTGGGTATAGGAATTTGTACACGAAGATAGTGTATGATCAATAAATGATCTATGCCTTCCAGTGAAGGAAGTGAATGTTCAAGGCTGATCCACTTATGCTAGTTCAGGAATCTCTGGCCAGAGTGAATGAAATTAGAAAGGAGTTTCTAATTTGCATATAACTAAGCATAGTAAATGGTAAGCAAGTGATTAAATTAGATAGGCTTGACAGAAGATCCATGCCTTGTATTTAATCAGGACATTGTAGGGTAGAAGGAGTTTATTGTACGGTAACTATTCACTGAATGGGTTCTTGGTATTCTAAGCAGTGAATTCGTATTATCCGGATAGTCGCGATATGCTGAGAAGTATCCCTCACGATGTAGAATAAATATGATTAATTAATTAATCATATTTAATAAATTAGAGAATTTATATAAATAATGATAAAATAGTTTTATTATTATTTATTTCTACTACCGGCTTAATATTGAACCTAAAGGGTCACACCATAAAAAGAGAATGATTTAATGGTGGAGGAATTAATTAATAATGGCTGATAATTATTTATTTATGAAATAAATAATTAATTGGCAAATTTAATAATTGATTAAATGAGATTTAATTGATTATAAATTAATTAAGAAAAGTTCTTAATATTATTAATTAAGAATTTAATTTTTGGAAATTAAATCAAGAGAGAGAATTATTTCTAAAGTGTTTAGAAAAAGGATTAATAATTAAAAGGTGTTTTGATTATTAATGAGAATAATAAATGGGTTAATAATAATAATATTTTATGGGAAAATTTCAGTTGAAAATTTTGCCTATAAATATACTATTATAAACCCTATTTTTATTCTAACCCGAACCATAACCCAAAAATTTTAGAAAAACCTAATTCTCTCCACCTCCTCCTCCTCCTTAACGTCGTTTTCTTGGTGGATACCGGTGGAGTACTTCACGTTTGAGGAGCAGCTGCTAAGGATCTCCGATCGTTGCTTTTGGATCGCTATTAAAGGTTAGTAATCGATTCATATGTTTTAATCATGATTTATATGCTTTTATTTGGATTTTATATGTGTAAAAGTGTTTTACCATGCCTCCGCTGTGATTAAAATCCAACAATGGTATCAGAGCATAGGTTGTATGCATATAGATCTGTGGTAAAAATTTCAGAATTTTATGTGCTTGTATGAATTAATTATGATTTTTACAAGTTATATCATGGATTAATTTTGTCTGATGAGAAATCGTTTCTCAGAATAATTTTGAATGTTGATCTGGGTTCTACAAGTGTTGTAGATCGTCTGGGTATTTTTTCATAATTTTATGATGTATAAATTTTTTATTATGAATTTTTGAAGTTGTTGTAATTAAATTCGTAATTAAATAATCATATATATATATAAATTGTAAGTATATATATATTATGCATCTGCTGCTTCTCTGTTGCTGTACTATTGAATGCATGGAAGAGAAGTACAGAGAAGTTAGGTACGGCTGCACGGAGTTCGAGAAGCTGTCAGGCGGCAGCTGCAGGCGCATGTAGCGCACGCGCGCGCGGGAGGGTGTGGCGCATTCCGGGAATGTGTTACACACTGTGGCGCATTCACGGAATGCGTTACACCTTTTAATGGCTTAAAAAGGTTGTAACGCATTACCAGAATGCGTTACAGGGCTTGTAACGCGTTCCTGTAATGCGTTACAATCAGTTCGGATTTTGCTTGCGATTGCTGCTTACTACGACTATGAGATCTGGCAATTAGCCAGATGGTTTTCTTTCCATGAGAAATGAAAACCTAGTGTGTAAGCTGTTGTGAACCATATGTGGTTTAAAGCAAGCTCCTCGTAGATGGAACATCCGTTTTGATGAGACAATCAAAGAGTTTGATTTTATGAAAAACGAAGATGAACCATGTGTTTACAAAAGGGTTAGTGGGAGCGCGATAACATTTCTTGTGTTGTATTGAAATAGAGTTGACACACATAATAACATAGCAGACCCACTCACAAAGCTACTTTATGAAAGTCACTTTGATCGTCATAAAGACAAGATGGGTATTAGATACCAGAGTGATTGGCTTTAGTACAAGTGGGAGATTAAAAGGAATATGTCATAAGTCCAATCATGTATTAGGATTTAGGTATAACTTTTTATGTAATCTGTTTTGATTTCATTGATATTAATAAAAGACTTGTTTTGTTTTTATTACGGGCTCTATCTATTTAAGTGTTTAAATAAGATATACCATAGTTTAGAGTAAAGCTTTTTATGGATTATGATGAGATCATAATAGTGAGACCTAAAAGATGATAACTCTAAACTTAAATAGTTCCTGGTCATAGGATTACTAACTGGTAATTAATAATCCGCAAAGATCGGTACATACTATGCTTGCTTCATTATGAAGGATGTCCGTTCTCATAGATATTTGTCTGGTGACACTATAGCTAGTATGTAGGTGATTATAGAATAAGTTCACTGAACATGACTCGCACAGCTGAACAACTGATGGAGTTCACTCATGTGTCAGCAGTTGTTCACATAGTGATAGTTGTACAAGTATCCTTAGACTTGAGGTCATCATAGTCATCTTGTGTACACTGAACTATGCTTTGGTTTAGTTCTTAGTCTCCAGGGACAATTATTAGGGCTCTACTGGGTATAGAAATTTGTACACGAAGATAGTGTATGATCAATAAAAGATCTACCCCTTCCAGTGACGGAAGTGAATGTTCAAGGCTGATCCACTTATGCTAGTTCAGAAATCTCTGGCCAAGAGTGAATGAAATTAGAAAGGAGTTTCTAATTTGCATAGAACTAAGCATAGTAAATGGTAAGCAAGTGATTAAATTAGATAGGCTTGACACAAGATCCATGCCTTATATTTAATCAGGACATTATAGGGTAGAAGGAGTTTATTGTAACATAACTATTCACTGAATTGGTTCTTGGTATTCTAAGCAGTGAATTCGTATTATCCAGATAGTCGCGATATGCTGAGAAGTATCCCTCACGATGTAGAATAAATATGATTAATTAATTAATCATATTTAATAAATTAGAGAATTTATATAAATAATGATAAAATAGTTTTATTATTATTTATTTCTACTACCGGCTTAATATTGAACCTACAGGGTCACACCATAAAAAGAGAATGATTTAATGGTGGAGGAATTAATTAATAATGGCTGATAATTATTTATTTATGAAATAAATAATTAATTGGCAAATTTAATAATTGATTAAATGAGATTTAATTGATTATAAATTAATTAAGAAAAGTTCTTAATATTATTAATTAAGAATTTAATTTTTGGAAATTAAATCAAGAGAGAGAATTATTTCTAAAGTGTTTAGAAAAAGGATTAATAATTAAAAGGTGTTTTAATTATTAATGAGAATAATAAATGGGTTAATAATAATAATATTTTATGGGAAAATTTCAGCTGAAAATTTTGCCTATAAATATACTATTATAAACCCTATTTTTATTCTAACCCGAACCATAACCCAAAATTTTTAGAAAAACCTAATTCTCTCCACCTCCTCCTTAACGTCGTTTTCTTGGTGGATACCGGTGGAGTGCTTCACGTTTGAGGAGCAGCTGCTAAGGATCTCCGATCATTGCTTTTGGATCGTTATTAAAGGTTAGTAATCGATTCATATGTTTTAATCACGATTTATATGCTTTTATTTGGATTTTATATGTGTAAAAGTGTTTTACCATGCCTCCGCTGCGATTAAAATCCAACAGATTTTAACAGTATTAGGCTTCATTTCAACAATTTCTCCACTATGAGATCTGTACTTGGGACAGTATGGGATGTCATACTTTACAGAGTAAAGCTTCTTCTGTCTTTGAAGTGATCTTAAATAATCTACAACACCATCTGTTGATCTATTTTTCACTTGAAGTAGAAATAGAACATGTTCCAGTTCTTCAAAATACTTCAGTGGAATATCATTCTTCCTGATCTGGAATACCCTCCCATCTGTCATAAAATATAACATGATATGTTCTTTCAAAACAGAAGGGTAAACCATTTGTACAGATTCAAGTTGATTCAATCTCTTAGGAGTTGCTCCTACACCTGGTTCACTTAAGGAAGTTGGATCATTAGTAGTATTGCTTACTCTCTTCTCTTTTGAACTACCCAATCCATATTTGTCTCTTGCTTCCTTTCTTGTAACAACTCTTGCTTCAAAACCACTTGATATAGTCTTTAAAGGTTGAGTCTATTGAGCTTTGGTGAATTCCGGTAGTAGCATCTTTGAAGGTTTAACATGAGCAATGTCAGAGGTTTCCTTTTCCTTATCTTCTGATATCAAGCCAACTTGAGCTATGTCAGAGGTTGCTTGCTTCACTGTCATATCAGAACTTACTACATCTTGACTCTGAACAACTTGAGCCATGTCAAAGGTTGTTTGAGAAATCTTCTTTTTCATCAGAGTAAGACTAGCATCTTCTTCATCAATTATTTCTTCATTCATGACTGGCACATATACCTTTACAGGTTCATCAACTTTTTCTTTGTCCTTGGATCTTGGATCTACCTCCACTTGTGATTTGGCTTTGGTTGCCTCAGAATTTGTCCTTTCCTTAATCACAATACCTTTAAGTTTTGGAAGTTTCTTTTCAACAACAGAAGCTTTAGATTTTGAGTTGACTTTTTCTGCTTTAAGTCTAGCTTCCTCTTCCTTTAGACTTTCAAATTCCATTCTAGGATTTTCCTTAAGAAATAATCTCCTTAAAATTTCTTCATCAAGTTCCAGATGTTCAGTAGAACTTATCCTTTTACCAGTATCAGAACTTATTCTTCTCCTAGTATCAGAACTTGTTCTTTGTGTAGAAATTTCAGTTATCTTTGATGAAGAACCTTTGCCACCTTTGCCTTGACCATGACCTCTACCCATTCCAGAGTTTCCATGGTCATCATTTCCATCATCATTTCCTTTCAGTGATTGAGTAGATTTGCATTTGGACTTAATTACTTTCTCCCCCTTTTTGGCATCAGCAGGTAAAAGAAGAGAGACAAGCAATTCCACTAAGGATTGGATCTCATTGAGTTGTGTTTGATGAGAAGCTTGATTCATCTTGTTGCTTCTCCTGAGTTTTTTCAATATACCGAATTCTGTCAAAGGCTGGCTTGAAAAATCTGTTCTTTTCAAATTTTATATTCATATCTTGCTGGATCAAAGATTCTTGAATTTTATTCACATTGTCACGAGTTATTGAGTGTTGACCTTGAAGGTGCCTAGTACTCATTGCAGTAACTCTCAGTTGTGCCTTGAAATCATCATTTATCAGCATTTCATCAGCTTTGGCAAGGTGCTCAGCAAGAATTTTTTCAGTAGGAACAAAACTAATTGAGTTCCATTCCTTAGTCCACTCCTTTCCTCTAGGAGTTTCACTCCAAGGTACTGGTGCATCCTCTCTAACAAACTTCTTGATTAAATTGGCTTTGTTTGGAGCTTGTTGAGGTGCATGTCCTGATGAACCAGCTGCATCAACATCTACATTTATAGCAGCTTCACCAGTAAGTTCAGCATTATCAGCATCAGAACTTACAGAGCCTGCAGCATCATCATCCTCTGATAAAAAAACAGTATGTGAGGCTATAGAGGCTTCAACATCATCCTCTAAGTTCTGATATGCAGCTAAGTTCTGATCAACAGCCAAATCTTGATGCCCACCTAAAATCTGATTTTCATCATCCAGATTCAGAATTGGTGTGGTTGGAATATCTTCATTGAAATCAGCATCTAGAAGTGGTGTTGTTGGTGGTGTGAGTTGAGTTGGTGGAGCTTCCAAGTACAAAACCTCAGGCACAATCAAGTTATGAATATCAATTTCAGCACTTGTACCTGGGTCTTCAATATGTACTGAATCAATTACAGGAGACTCAGGAGGTGTAGGCACTTTCTCTGGAATATCCTTTTGTTCTTGAATAGGAGACTTTTGAGCTGATTCAGCAGTAGGAAGTAATTCAATTACTATAGGTTCTGTTGGGATCAGAGATTCCTAACCCCCTTCCTTAGCTGCTTCTTCCATTGTTGCTTCAGAGTGTGATGATACACTTACATCCCTCCCGGCTCTTTGCTTCTTAAGTCTCTTTGCAGAATTCGAACCTTTGGGAGCTTCATCATCATAATTTAGCTTTCTAAGCCTTTTGAGGGGCCTAGAACTCCCAGTTTCAGTGTCTTTCTGAGAAGAGATCTTCTCAGCTTCTACAACAATAGGTTCTGATATGGGAACCTGTTCCTCATTGTCTGATTCATCTCCCAGAACAATTCTCCTTCTCTTCTGTTGAGATTGAGGTACTGTCTTAGTCCTCTTGGGTTTTGAAGATAAAGGCTTCATAGGATGTGCTGAAGGTTGAGGTTGAGATGACTGTGATGGTTTGAAATATGTCCTGATGGAGGGTTGAGTAGGTTAAGGTTGAGAAGTTTGAGGTGTTTGTGTAGGTGTGGTATGTTCTGATGGCTATAGAGTTGGCTGTGATGTGTTGGTGGGTTGAACATTAGGGTAAACAGATGTGTATGTTTGTGGATCGGCATTTACCAGAATCTGTTTTACTAACTGAGGAATCTGTAAGGGTCTCTGTACTTGTTTCTTAATTTCAGCATTTAGCAAATCATTAAAGGCCCTTTTTGCAAGCTGAAAGGGTGGAATTAAATCACTGGTAGGTTGGGGTTCATCAGCACAACAAAATGTATATATAAGCTGACAGAATCTAGCAAAGTATACTACATTCCTATCCTTCATCCTATCCCCTATGAAACCTAGCACAACACTTGCAAAATCAAAATGAGTTTGATGAATAAGGGCATACCCGATTTGTTGACTCATGATGGGAATAGCATCAAAGTTGGAGCACTTATTGGCAAAATCCTTAGTGATACAATCAAAGAAAAAGCTCCATTCCTTTATGATATTTTCTCTTTTCAGTTGACCCCGCTTTCCCAAACTTTTCTCATAGCCCAAACTGGCCATGAGCTGTTGTAAGATAGGATCCTCCACTGTTGAGAATGTGCAACCTTCAGGTAAGTGGGGAGCTTTACGAACTGCTCCAGGAGTAACCACATGCTCGACATCTCCTGATGTGAAAACAATGCTTGGAGTACCAGTAGCACCACCATCATCAAAAAGCCCAGTTCTCCAAAATGTCAGCACTTGTTGGCTGGAAATAGTTTGAGGTTGGATCAAAGCATACCCAATCTCACTATGAGCTAATAAATCTTGCACAAAGTGCAAATCTGATGGAGCTTCAGCCTTGGTCAGGATTGTAGCATAATTATTTGGGACAAACTTGGCTCCATCAATAATTAAATCCTTGGGCGCATCAGAAATAAGTGAGAAGTTAGAGTGCCTGTAAGGTGTTTGAGAAAATGTCTGTAAAGAAAACCGTCAGAAAATGTGAGAGAGAATAAGAAAAGAGAGAGAGTAGAATAAAAATGAAAATAAAAGATTTGAAAATCTTTTATCTCTTTTACTTAAACACCCCACGTGACCAGTTAATAAGAAGTGGAACAGACCTTTACACCTGTCAGGCATGCAGCAGTTAAGGCAAAAGTTAATGGGCACGGTAAATAAGTAATAATTACATTGCACGTTCAGTTTTTAAAAAAAAACTGTTCCCACTAAACAAATGATTATTACTGCTTTATCTCACATAAACCAATATTCTGTAAAAATATGACCGTTCAAGTAATGACAAAAAATAAACCAAGTAAATAAATACTGCCACGTCAGCATCAGAACTTGATTCTTATCAGGATTTAAAAGTCATCAGAATATGGCTCCTTTACTCGAAAAGTGAATTTTTATTCATGTTATTCTTCACACAAATACTGATATGAGGACATCAGAACTTAATCATCAGAACTTCCATCAGAACTTGCCCTCAGAATTTATGCAACTGACACTTAAACTGTTCATCTAAAACAACATTTATCACCACAGTGATTTTCATCATTCATATGGAGTGTATGTGTGTGCATTAAGCTAAATATCAGACAAAGAGTAAAGTCTGATTCATTTCAGTACATCTTAGAAATAAGGCATAACTAAGAACTTTGCTTAAAATCTGTCATTATTCTGAAGTCTACTATAGAATGAGTTCATGCATGAGTCCACCTCAACTGTTTTGTGCTAATTTTATGCAACTTTTGAAATTCCTTTTTACAGTGGCTTCTCAGTGTAAGTGAGTCACAACTGCTTATCAGAATTTATGCTATTATCAGAGTATTTCTCCAGTAATCAGAGAATGTGAAAAGTCACCAAGAAAATTTTATTTTGCTTTTCTAATGCATATTACTTAATACCAGCAATGCACTTGGGTCTTCCCTTCCACATATACTTTTCTCTAGATCTCAATGGAGTACCTGATATTTCTTTTCTTTTCCTTTTCTTTTGATAAGTGACGCATATCAGCACTTAGCACATCCATCAGATTTACTAACATCACAACTTAACAGATAAGAAGCACTATTCTAGTTTTTGACTTAGTAATAAGATACACAAATTAAACTTTAACCAAGCTCAATATCAGAATTTTCTTGTGTTAAAAGATTTCCACATAAACAATTACTTTAAACATGGGATTATTAGTTTATTAAAGACTACAAGGTCAGCATCTAGCACAGTGATCCTCATTGGATTGAATTGTCACAGAAATATTCATATCACTATCAGAGTTTAGAAATTCACATCAGACAACAATCAGCACTTAGAAAACTTCAATTTAAGCACAAAATACACAAAGATAGTAATATCTGTAAATACTGATTATAAAGTCTGATGTATCAGAACATAAACTAAGCAGATTTAGAGAAAGAACCTGAAACCATTCCAAGTTCATTTACCAATCTTGTAAAAGTAGCTTCACACAGTGGTTTTGTGAAGATACCTGCTAGTTGTTGATCTGTTGGAACAAAATGCAATTCCACTGTACCTTCATCCACATGTTCCCTTATGAAGTGGTACCTAATGCTGATGTGCTTTGTCATTGTGTGTTGAACTGGATTACCTGTCATAGCAATAGCACTTTGATTATCATAGTAAATAGGGATTTTAGAATATGTTAACCCATAATCCAGTAACTGATTCTTCATCCAAAGAATATGTGCACAACAGCTTCCTGCAGCAATGTATTATGCTTCTATAGTTGATGTGGAAATTGACTTTTGTTTCTTGCGAAACCAAGAAACTAATCTGCCTCCAAGAAATTGGCAGCTTCCACTTGTGCTTTTCCTCTCAATTTTGCATCCTACAAAATCTGCATCTGAGTAACCTATTAGCTTAAAGTCTGATTCTCTAGGATACCACAATCCCAGATCAGCTGTACCCTTAAGGTACTTGAAAATTCTTTTCACATCTGTTAAGTGAGGTTCTCTTGGATCTTCTTGAAATCTTGCACAAAGACAGGTATCATACATGATATCAGGTTTTAGATTGAGTAGCGAGCCAATCATACCTCTGTAATCAGTAATATCTACTGATGTACCAGTATCTTTATCAAATTTTGTTGTAGTGGCCATAGGAGTGGATGCACTTGAACAATCTTGCATTCCAAATTTCTTCAACAAATTTCTGGTGTACTTAGATTGACAAATAAAAGTTCCTTCTTCATTCTGCTTGACTTGAAGGCCCAGAAAATAGCTAAGTTCTCCCATCATACTCATTTGATATCTTGACTGCATTAGCTTGGCAAACCTTTTACAAAGTCTATCATTTGTAGAACCAAAAATGATATCATCAACATAGATCTGTACCAAAAATAAGTCATTTCCATGATTGAGATAAAATAATGTTTTGTCAATAGTCCCTCTGTTAAATCCACTTTCCAAAAGAAACTGAGCTAATGTCTCATACCATGCTCTTGGAGCTTGCTTAAGGCCATAAAGTGCTTTATCAAGTCTGTAGACATGATGAGGAAATTTTGAATCTACAAAACCTAGAGGTTGTTCAACATATACTTCTTCTTCTAATTCTCCATTAAGAAAAGCACTTTTTACATTCATTTGAAAGACTGTAAACTTTTTGTGAGCAGCATAAGCCAAAAATATCCTTATGGCTTCCAATCTAGCAACTGGTGTAAATGTTTCATCATAATCAATTCCCTCCTATTAAGAATATCCTTTTACAACCAACCTTGCTTTATTCCTTGTAATTATATCACACTATCAGTTTTGTTTCTGAACACCCACTTTGTACCAACAACAGATATGTTCTTTGGTCTTGGCACTAGGGTCCAGACTTTATTTCTTTCAAATTCATTTAACTCTTCATGCATTGCTTGCACCCAATCAGCATCTTGAAGAGCTTCTTCCACTTTCTTTGGTTCAGTCTGAGAAAGAAAAGAGTGATAGAGACATTCATTTGATGTTGCTATTCTAGTTCTTATACCTGCTTCAGGATCTCCAATAATCAAGTCAGGTGAATGTGCTTTAGTCCACTTCCTTGCAGATGGAAGGTTATCTCTAGAACTGGATGCTCCCCCATGATCCATGCTGTCTCCATCAACATTTTCTGATTCTCCCCCTGAAATTATGCTCTCTGAGTTGGATCCTTCAGAATTTGAGTTTCCAAAATTATCAGAATTTGGCTCATCAGAACTTGATGAATCAGAACTTGAGGAGCCTGTTCTGGATTCTGATGCTTCTTAAGATGTGGTTGGATCTTCTATATGCCCCCCTGCACAGGTGTATTTTCCTTTGGTATAGTCACCACAGTTTCAATAACATCAGAATTTAACCCATCAGAATTTGCAGTATCAGGATTTAGACTGTCAGAATTTAGACTATCAGGATTTACAGAATCAGAATTTAAAGCTTCATTCTCATATCTCAGTAGATCATGATCATTGAAATCTTCAAGTTCAGTAATCTTCTTATCATCAAAAGAGACATTGATAGATTCCATGACAACCCTTGTTCTTAAATTGTAGACTCTGAAGGCTTTTGTGGAAAGTGGATATCCAACAAAAATTCCTTCATCAGCTTTTAGATCAAATTTGGATAGCTGTTTAGGATGAGTCTTAAGAACAAAACACTTGCATCCAAACACATGAAAATATTTCAGATTTGGCTTCTTTTTTTTCACCATCTCATATGGTGTCTTTCCATGCTTGTTGATAAGTGTTGCATTCTGACTAAAACAAGCAGTCTGCACAGCTTCAGCCCAAAAATAGGTTGGTAACTTTGCTTCATCAAGATAGTTCGTGCAGCTTCAATAAGAAATCTATTCTTTCTTTCAACAACTCCATTTTGCTGTGGAGTTCCAGGAGCAGAGAATTCCTGCTTGATTCTTTGGTCTTTGCAGAACTCTTCCATGATCAAATTCTTGAACTCAGTGCCATTATTACTTCTTATGATTTTCATAGAGTCTTTAACCACTTTATCCAGTTGTTTAACATGATCAATCAAGATAGATGCAGTTTCACTTTTTGTGTGCAAGAAATACACCCATGTGTATCTGGTGAACTCATCCACTATGACCATAGCATATTTCTTCTTTGCAATAGGCATGACATTCACTGGACCAAATAGATCAACATGTAGAAGGTGATAAGGCTCAAGAATTGAAGATTCAGTCTTGCTCTTGAATGAAGATTTTCTTTGTTTTGCCTTTTGACATGAATCACAAAGGCCATCAGGAGCAAATACTGATTTTGGCAGTCCTCTCACAAGATCTTTCTTGACTAGTTCATTTATATTGTTGAAATTTAATAAGAGAGTTTCTTGTGCCAGTTCCAACTTTCTTCAATTGATGCTCTACTTAATAGATAGATTGCAGAACCATCAGTACTTGTTAAAAGCTTGGCTTCATAAATGTTACTATGCCTGTATCATTTCAGAACAACTTTTCCTGTAGATTTGCTAACAACTTCACAGTGTTCTTCAAAGAAATCTACATGATAACCTTTGTCACAGATTTGACTAACACTCAGCAAATTGTGTTTAAGTCCTGAGACTAGAGCTACATTTTCAATGATGACATTCCCAAGATTGATATTTCTATATCCCCTAGTTTTCCCATGTTGCCATCTCCATAAGAAACTCCTGGGCCAGCTTTCTCCACAAAGTCTGATAGCAGGGCTTTATTTCCAGTCATATGTCCTGAACATCCACTGTCCAGAACTAAGATATTTTTCCTATTGCCCTGCAATCACAAAGACCACTAATGATTAGTTTTAAGGACCCAGACTTGCTTGGATCCTTTGGCCTTATTAAGTTTGTTAACATTTGCAGCGGATTTAGCATCAGAATTTATGTTAACAGTTTTCTTATCAGAATTTGCAATATCAGACTTTGCATCAGAACTTACACTAGAAGGAATTATGCTAACTTTCTTTAAAGAAGGTTTTATTTGATAATAATCATAGTACAAACTATGATATTCCTTACAAGTATAAATGGAATGTCATAAACTACCACAATTAAAATAAGGATTTTGTGGTCTATATCTAACAGACTGACTCTTAACTCCTGATTTTGAAGGTAAGGAGTTTATGTTCTTATTCTGCCTGCAAGAAGAAGCCAGATGGTTAGAATTTCCACAGTTATTACATTTCTTTCTAGGAGCATTAGGAACAGGCTTATAATCATTGCTTTTATGCACACCTACTTTTCCATTCCTATTTTTCCTAGGTGGCTTTGCCTTGTTTACATTCTTAACATCTTTCAACTTATGCTTAAGCTGCTTCTTTGTCATTAAGCCTATGTTTACTTCAGTTGGCTTATCCTGTTTTGGTTTGTCAGAAGTTAATTTCTCTTTAACTTCTGATTTACCAATATCAGACTTTACAGCTACAAACTTAACAGGATTTACCTTTGGATTTTGTTTAACAACTATAGGCTCAATTTCTACAGTTCCTTTATCATTCTTATCATCTCCATAACCTAAGCCCTCTTTCCAGTTTCCGCTACGTAACAAATTCTGAGTTGTGCTGCCAGAGTTAGTCCAAATCCTGATAATCTCTCTTTCCTTTTCTAACTCAGTTTTTAGAGATTCATTCATTTTAAGCACTTCATCTCTAACATAGAAAGCATCATCTATATCTTTCTGAGTTTGATGGAACATAATTAACTCTTTTTCTAATTAATCATTCCTCTTTTTATAAGCAAGATTTTCAGAAGTTAATCTTTCACATGTTAAAGTTTGATCTCTATAACTAATGAACATGGTTTTAAGATATCTTCTCAACTCAGTAATATCATCAGTATGAATAGCATAGGTTGTTTGAGGTACCTTTAACTCAACAGCTTCAGAACTGCTATCAGTATTTGCCATCAAGGCATAATTCACCTCACTTTCAGAATCTGAAGTGTCTGTCCAGCTTTTCTTCTTTGTGACAAGAGCCTTGCCTTTATCACTCTTCACTTTCTTACAGTCAGGAGATATGTGGCCTTTCTCACCACAGTTGTAGCATTTGACAATTGAGTAATCTCCTCTGTCAGACTTTCCTCCTTTGCCTTCAGATTTTCTGAAACCATTCTTATCAGAACTTGCACCTTTCCTGGAAAACTTCTTTCCCCTTCTGAATTTCCTGTATGCAATCTTTGTGATTCCTTTCACCATAAGAGCACATAGCTTCACCATCTCTTCATCAGGGTCCATCTCAGATAGACTTTCAGTTTCTGAATCCTCATCACTATCAGGACTTGATGACTCAGTATCAGACTTTGTGATGAGTGCCTTTCCTTTGCCTTTCTTTGAGACAACCACTTTAGGGGATTCCTCCTCAGCCTTAAGAGCAACTTTCATTGACTTTCTCCCATGCCTCTTGCTTCTTTGATCCATCTCAAGTTCATGAGTCTTGAGCATACCATAAATTTCATCAAGAGTAGTTTCATCAAGAGCATAGTTGTCTCTTATAGTTGTGGCCTTCAAATCCCAACTTTCAGGAAGAGCTAAAAGGAATTTGAGATTAGTATCTTCAAGATCATATTCCTTATCCACCAATGACAGATCATTCAAGAGTTTGACAAATCTATCATATAAACCAGTCAATGACTCATCAGGTTTTGAGTCAAAGTGCTCATACCCTTGAGTGAGTATAGTCCTCCTATTCTTCTTAATTGAATCAGTTCCCTGGCATCTTGTCTTCAAGGCATCCCATATCTCTTTTGCAGTCTTGTACTTAATTACCCGACATGACATTATCAATGGCACTGTGCAACAAATGTCTTACCTTTACATCCTTTGCAATAGATGAGATATCTTCAGCTGTATATTCACTTTTCTCCTTTGGTACAGTCTGTGCTGGCTGATCTGCAACTATAACAGAGAGCTTGGTTGGCTTGTGTGGTCCTTCATTAATTCTGTCAAGGTATTCTGGATCTGTAGCTTCCAGAAACATAGACATCATCACCTTCCATATGGGATACTCAGAAGGTTTCAGTATGGGAACCCTAATAGTCTCATATTGATTATGGATTTGAGTCTTTGGAGTTTCTTCAGTTTTGGTGGGCTTGGTTGGATTTTGTACTTCTTCAGAAATGATTGTTTTTGGATCTTTACTGTATGTATGTTAACAGATTGCTCTGATACCACTTGTTAGGTCACACACACTGTAGAAGGGGGTTGAATACAGTGTTTACTATAATCAAATCGAATATAAGAACTCAAGTAACAGAAAACAGATTTTATTCAACACAATAAACTCTGTTACAAAGAACTGTCCTCTCTCAGTGATGAACAAATTATCACGAGAGCTGCTAGGGTTACAATAACTAATAAACTCGATTATGATAACACATAAAGTGTAAACCCTATGCCTGTGTTATATACTACACAGTTACAAGATAATCTTCTAATTGATATCGAATACAATTATGCTTCCTAATATCTATCAATCAGTTATCTTTTCTTCCAAGTATTCTATTCCTTATAGAATTCTTCTCCATGAATATTTCTTCTTATATTTGTCTTGATCTTCTTTTCTTTCAATCAGCCGCCTTCCTTATCTGAACCTTAAGTCCTGATATTATCTCCTGATAAATATCTTCTGATAATTTAACTTCTGACAACTTAAGTTCTGATATCTTAAGTCCTGACTTCAGTATAAGTACTGATTTCCAGTTAAGTACTGATTTGTCCTGTTAAGTAAGACCTGAAAACTAAACACAAATCATATTAGAGATAACATCAAAAATCTATCTAACATAAATCATCATCATCAGAATATGATGACTCTGAATCAGACTGTATGATGAGAGCCTTTGCTTTGCCCCTCTTTGAGACAACAACTTTAAGATTTTCCTCCTCAGCTTTAAGAGCAACTGTCTTTGACTTTCTTCCATGCCTTTTGATCCTTTGATCCATCTCAAGTTCATGAGTCTTGAGCATACCATAAATTTCATCAAGAGTAGTTTCAGTAAGGTCATAGTTGTCTCTTGTGGTAGTAGACTTCAAATCCCAATTTTCAGGAAGAGCTAAAAGGAATTTTAAATTTGAATATTCAAGATCATATTCCTTGTCCACCAATGACAGATCATTCAAGAGTTTGGCAAACCTGTCATATAAATCAGTTAATGACTCATCAGCTTTTGAGTCAAAGTGCTCATACTCTTGTGTGAGTATAGTCTTCCTATTCTATTGATTGCATCAGTTCCATGGCATCTTGTCTCCAAAGCATCCCATATCTCCTTTACAGTCTTGCATCCAATTACCCTGTTTGACATGACATTGTCAATTGCACTATGCAGCAAATGCCTTACCCTTGCATCCTTGGTAATAGATGAGATGTCTTCAGTTCTGTACTCACTTTTTTCCTTTGGTATCATCTTTGCTGGTTGATCGTCAACTGTAACAAAGCTTGGTAGGCTTGTATGGTCCATCATTGATTCTATTAAGGTATTCTGGATCTGTGACTTCCAGAAACATAGCCATCTTTACCTTCCATATAGGATACTCAGATGCTCTCAGTATGGGAACCCTAATACTCTCATATCGACTGTGTGTTTGATTGTTTTGGGTATCTTAAGTTTTGGTGGGCTTAGGTGGGGTTTGTGTGTGGCGCCCTCCAAACTCGGGTCAGAAGTTTGGGGTCCACACGCATACACACCTTATTTATAACCTGCTTATAATAATAGTAAAGATAATAATAATATGCAGTGACCCTACTTATCAACTACCACAGACCGCAACAGGTTAAAGTATGTACACAAGCCACACCCACACACTTTATATTACAAACGTCCAAATCTCAACTATTCAAACTCAGATCTGAATATTAAACATTAATACAAACTTTTACAAACTTAAACTATCTCAAAAGATGCCAGCTAGCTTAACTTGATCAACCTGGACCCCTAGCTCTCGCACTGGATTGGGGATCTTCGCTACCAACTGGTTCCTTCTTAACTGGAAAAGAACATAAACAATATCGCATCAAATGAGCTAACTAGCTCAGCAAGTCATAATGACAAGACTGAGAATAATGATCATCAAGTGAAAAGGATTAAAGTATCAAAGGAACAATGATTATTATTTTAAAATTGGATATTATATTTTTATTTAAAAAAACAAGGTTAGGCTGTTGATCAGTCACGCACTAACCCCGAGCAAGGCACACAGCTCTGCTCTAATTACTGGATCCATGGCACACATTGGCCTAACTTGACCACCAATCTGGTCTGACCACGAATCTGGTCCATAATTTTTATAAAATAATCTAATTCTAACATAATAAATAATGTAAAGCAATAAACAAAATCATAAGCAACACTGGATATTCAATAATGAAATGGTTGCCATCTTCACAAAGGATTAATATGTCAATTTCCAAGAATGGTTGTTAGGTAATGAAAGAATTGGATAACAAAGAAATCAACGTTTCAAGGTTACAAGGATTTGGTCTTTCAAAGCATAAGGTAAAATGGTTTGAATATGTAAGCAATTTGATTCAATGTTTGGTATTTAGTTTGTATGTATTTATGGAGTAGTATCGTATATCGGTGGTTCGTATTCGGGTATGCAACAATCAATGGTTCAAAAAGAATAAGGTTTACGGATCAAAGATCGACAACTGGAATCAAGGTTTAAGGTTCAGTGCTTCAAAGCACATACAATATAGAACAGGATTATCAATCATCAATAATATATCTCGAGAAAGTTCAGATTACTTGCCTAGTACTAGCTTGCTATACTTCACTAACTTCTAATTACCACCGTCTTACTTCTCGGCTATCTGTTTCCCTTTCCTACGCCTTGCCTCTTCTGCTCACATATCATAAACACCTATCATTACTCAACTCATACGATTCTATTTGATATACACTTCTATCTATTCTTTGTTCTACCGAAATCCGATTAACCGATTGAAAGTTACGCTATAAACAAGTAAATACCGAACATATAGATCGATGGTCAAACAACAAGTCACATATAACACGTAACACGTCAAACAATCAATGATATACCATTTATAAAGAAGTCTCGGGTCATAAATAGGCTTTCGGGTATTTAATATAATTTTTAAAATATTTTTTCAGAATTAAAACGGTCATTGGATCAATTTTTAAAGCGATAAACAGGGTTCAGTTTGCCACATCTGGCTTCAAAATAATTTTCTAATAATTATCGAGCCTTGAAAATAATTTAAAGTAATATTTTAAATCTCGAAAATATTTTTCGAAAATTTTAAATCATTTTTAAATAATTAAATCTAATTAAATAAGTAATTAAAATCAATTAATAATTAATTAAATCAATTAATTAATTAATTTTCAAATTAATTGACTAATTAATCAATTAATTTTCGAATTAATTGACTAATTAATCAATTAGTTATAAACTAAAATTAATTACTAATTAATTCAGATTTATTTTTGAATTAAAAATAATTTTTTTTGGAATTAAAATAATAATTATTTGAATTTTCAGAAATTAAAAATGGATTTTTATAATTAAAATAAATAGGAAATATGATTTTTAAACATTTGATAAAAAAGAATCCTAAATTTGCAAGTTCTGGAAACCTGGGGGACCAAACTACATCATTTTTAAAACTACAGGGGCCTGTTTGCAATTTTGACAGCCCCGCCGTCGACTTCGCCGGAGTGTGGCCGGTAAACACGATCCCGGCCACCTCGGGCCCCCAAACTCTCCAGAATTAAAGTACAAAGTACAAACCACCAGGAACATATTTCAGTAATCAAAACACATAACCTATTTCAGAATTGACCGAAAAATGCTCAAGAAACTCGCTAGTTTCCAGCGAGCTCGACGAAAACTTAAAAACACAACTCCCTTCAAACCTCGAATCCTCTGTTAACGAGCTATACACCAATCGATTGCAAATTTCATAAGGAACACAACCCACTATATTTCAACAGCTGATAACCCCTTGAATAAAAAACCCTAATTTTTAATTAAGAACATTCATACGGGTTATAAACCCTAATTTTAAAATTCGAAGATTAAACTCAATTTTGAACATGTTATTGAACTCCAAATCAGTCATATGACATATGAAAATCATCAGGAAAACAAGCTCTACAACATGCAAGCATCAAATTATTCAAACAATCATCCGTACAAAAATTCATATTTTTAATCAAAATAATTCGAAAATAATTAAAAATATATAAAATCAACCTTTGATTCTGCAGTAACACGAGTTCCAGAATCTGATAGTACTCCTCAAACCCTTCGATTTGGTTACTCGAGCTTTGAAAACAGAGATCACTAACACCTTCAAAAGCTGGTTTAATTTTCAGAAGATTATATAAATATATGAATTTTCTTTGTAAATTTCTATAATTACAATTTGTAAATGATTTTCGGTACGAAATAAAATACGGTAAAGGCTATTTATAATTACGGGAAATTAGTATCCCGTTGTATCATTCCGGATATAAAATGGTACGTTTATTTTATAAAAACAGATCCAAACGGTACCGGTTTTCTTGATAATTATCCAAATCAGTACAATTTGTACTGCGGTCTCGGTCTCAGCGCCTGGTTACACGTATTACGAGGTGATAATTGTACTAGTTTAATAAAAAGATCCTGTTTATCAAAAATACGAGTTTTATTGATTTACCGAAACGACTAATGTATCGAAAATATTGCGCCGGGACCCGCGCAGGACAAACCGTACGCCGGATCGAAAAAGTCGAAACACGGAAAATGCTTGGAATATTGCAATTAGGTTAGAAAAAAGTTCTCGGAAGAGTTTTGGGTTATAAAAATGTAAAAACGGATGACGTCGGTTGGTTCCCGATTATATAAAATAGTTTATAAATACTCGAAAAAAGAATTCATAAAATCCATAAATTTCCTATAAAATCATAAATCAACATAAAAATAAATAGGAAGATATGACAATTATCCATATTTTATTTTGGACATATAAAAATTAAAATACTCAATTGATATTATTTTTAAACATCCAAATACATATACCACTTAACAGTTAATTCACAGAATAAATACTGGACATGCATAATATTTATTTATTAGCAAAAATAATTATACGATATATCCTAGATATTACATTGTGTTTCTTGTGAAATGATTGTAAACTGGATCTCATTATTTGTAAATCAACAGAGAGGCTCTAATACCACTTGTTAGGTCACACAACACTATAGAAGGGGGTTAAATATAGTGTTTATACAATCATGTCGATTTAGAACACAAGTATATAACAGTAATCAAGTTTATTCAATATAATAAACTCTGTTACAAAGTAGGTTAAACTACTCTCTCAGTGATGAACAATATCAGTAAGAGCTGCTAGGTTACAATGTATAATCTTCCTCGTGAATGATAACACTTATAGTGTAAACCCTAAGCTATGTTTATATAGCACACAGTTATAAGATATCTTCGAATTGATATGGAATATAATTCTGTGTCCTAAAATATATCAATCAGATATTATCTTCTACAAGTCTTCTAGCTATCCAACTCTAATGCATATCTTCTATTGTTTTAGTCGTGATCTTTTCCTGTAAATCAGCTGCATTCCTTATCTGAAGTACCCGCACTTAAGTCCTGATATAAATCCTGACGGCCTTAAGTTCTGATATAAGTTCTGACTTCAGTAAATTCTGATTTCCAGTAAGTCCTAATATTAAGTTCTGAAACTAAACACAACAGATTAGACATGACATCTCGAATATATCTAACATATGTGTTTATATACTACACAACTATAATCAATCACTATCAATCACAAGATATGTTACAGTATAATTCTACCACTTTCTATACATATTTAAATCAACTACGATCCTATAAATCAGCACCTCCTGATTTATCTCGCAGAATTGCCTTATCCACTCAGATCCTAACAATCTTCTTATTCTGATATAGTGACATATCCCGACTGTCAAAGAGATCATGATCGGCTTAACATATCCTGATTCATCTGTCAGATCCTGACACCTTGATAAATCCTGACACCTGAAATAGAAAGTTCCTAACAATCTCCCTCAATTTATGTTGTGCAAAATAAGCATAAAGTCCAAGTTAATGTCTAGTGCCAAAAACCAAAGAGACAAATTATAGAGTACAAAGCATACCTTGTTTCAGACTTGAATCTTTATATTTCTTGATAAACTCTGCAGTATCTCTGAACAAAATCTTTAACTCTGTCATCAATCTTCTTCAACAATATCTCTTCTAATTTTGTCTTCAAGTTCTTCTCATATCCAGATTTATCTGACAGTTGATAGATAGCAACCCTTAAGTTTATGATAGGAGTTCTTTCAATCATCAACTCCTCCCGTGTCACATAGTGTAACATCCCACATCGATAAGAATAAGAGTGTTTGAGATCTTTATTGATACAAGTAAAAAATCAATGTGTACCAAATTGCTAGCTTTTTCGGACTAACCTGTGGTGGGTTGTTGGGTCTGGTACGCATTCGGTTGTGGGCTTGGATGTTATAAATGGTATCAGAGCTCTGCCCGGCCGGAAGTGCAGAGACACTGCCCGGGTTCCATATGTGTGTTTATGGGCTCGACGAGGACATCGATTTTATAAGAACAGGTGTTTGTAACATCCCACATCGATAAAAATAAGAGTGTTTGAGATCTTTATAGATACAAGTAAATAACCAATGTGTACCAAATTTCTAGCATCAGGATTCATAGTTATTCGCATTCGGTTGTGAGCTTGGATGTTATACATAGAAATCTTTAGAACCATCAGGATTCATAGTTATACGTCTTTGTGTAAGAACATTTTCAATCACAGCTTCTCCTTTCTTCATGGTGACGTCTTGCCCTTTGAAATCTATGTATGTAGGAATATATGATCCAAAGTAATATTGACCATCATCCAGTATCCTTTTTCTGATATTGGAAAGAATCAATTTTGACCATAACCTTGAAATTTCACCTTTAACTCTTAGCAAATAGTGAATATATTTTAATTCCTTTGTAGACATAATCAACAGTTCATCCTGTGAAAGAACTTGAACTTGATCATATTGTAATAAGAGTAAGATCTTCTGCTTAGGTTCAGAACCATCATTTTTGTCAATAATAATCTTCACAACTTCAAGTCTATCCAGATGATCAGGAGTTACTTCCTCACCGGGACTATCAGCAAGAGTGAAGTTCAACAATTTTAAGTTGAAAATTTAGCTTCATGATGTCCTATTCTAGATCTTGTGAATTGTTCAATCAACTTGAGATACTTGGCTTGTACTAACAAAAACTGCTTATCTCCCATGATATTAGAACCAGGTAAACCATCCATCCTTATTCCACCAGAAGTAAAGCTCAGTTTATCATTACAAATAAGATCATCAATATTTCTCCATTTGTATTTATTCTTGATCTTTGGAAATACTTGAGCTTTCCTTTTTGCTCTTTCATGTAACATCTTCATATCTGTACTCTTCATCTATTCCCTTCAAATCCTCTAAGCATATTTTTATATGCTTGATTGCTTTGTTAACAGCAATTCTGATTTTTCCTTTTTGTGCCCTTTCTTCTCCGTCAAAAGTCATTTTTTGTTTCTTTAAATTCTCAGCATTTAAGGCTTAAACATAAGCAAAGAGAATCTGTAAATCCATCTGAAATAGAATGTCTTCTTCTTCAGTTTTAACAGAATCAGGAATTACTATCACTCTGTCAGTGTTAAGAAAAGAATCAGAACTTGTATCTTTGTTGTCAGGAATTGAACTTGGAGTAACAAGAGTAGCTTCTAGATTAGATCCATGTGATCTACCCTTAGAGACTTGAGTTTACTGTGTTGTTTGCTTTTGAATTCCAGTTCCAGTTTGAACTAACATAGTATCAGAGGTCTTCTTTGCTTGCTTATCACCATCATCATCAGAATTGGTATTTATCCTCAAAACTGATTCAAGTTGACACTTTGTCTTTGGTACTATCTCCCCTTTTTTGGCATCTAGACTCTGTATAAAAGAGAGAATAACATACAACTTAGAATTTGTTACAATCTGAACAGCATCGAGAGCTGTCAGCTTCTTAGACATGAGATCTTGCTTAGCCTTCAGGCAGAATATCCTCTTTATCAAGCCATTATGTTTGTTTGTTCCTTTAATAATCGCAGAAGGATCAACAATCTATTCTTTAAGATCAACATTATCTTGTTTAAGTGCAGAGATAGAAGAATGCAACCTTTTGACTAAAACTGTTGTGGCCTTGATAGATGCTTTCATATCAGAAATAGTAACCAAATAAACAGCATGATCAGCTAAAGTCTGAGCAGATTCCAGAGAGATCTTTTCACTTGGTAATCTTCAGGAGTGATTCCATTAATGAGCCCTATGAGTACTAAGAGTAGGAGCATGACCAGATGATGAACCAAAATTAGACATTCTAGATGCTTTTATTCCTGCTTTCGGAGCAGCATCGTCAGTATTATCATCATTGGAATTGTAAAAACTGGGAATTTCGTGACATAATTAAGTGAATAAAGTATGATTCTGTGGTGTAATTATAATTTATGTGATTTAATAAAGGGATTAAATGATTTTGTTGGTTAATTATCTTTATTGTATATTAGTAACTGGGAACGTAAAATGACGTGTTCCAGTTTGATGAGTCAGCTTCGGGGATAAGCTGTGTTGTCGGGCTGTCAGGTATAACGGGATCTGTTTTAAAAGAGGTTAAAAGTATTTAAATGTGAACTAGGTGTTGTTATGTGAAATGGAAAAGGGTTAAGAGAATATTATATTCCAGTATCGTGTCAGTTGTTATAAAGTATTTATAGTGAAGCATAATTGAAACGCTCAGTGTCGGGCCGTCAAGTAAAACGTGACTTGTTACGTGAAAAAGGGAATAATATAATAAAAAGGGAAATTCGTAATTGAGTAAGAGTCGTGATATGTGAATACGTGTTATTGCTTGAGAATATGCTTGATTATGTGCTCTGTTGATTCTTTAAATGATTTACGGGAATTATCTGATTTAAAATGAGGTTTATAGAACCTTTTAAATATTTTTATAAAATTATTTAAATATATTCAAGGTGTGAAATTTGTTTTGTTTTCTTCAGAATAGTCCTAGAGACTTTATAAAAATTATAGACGGATTTATTTCGTGATCAGAGTATTTTAAAATAATTTTATCAGGTTATAATTCTATTTTATGCACAATCTTGTAAAATCTGTAGTAAATCAACCGTTCGCTCAAAAATTATTTTGAAAATATGGACGAAAAGCTAATTTCGAGATATTTATTCTAAAATCATTATTGTTTGCATTCCCAACTTTTCTGAGAGAGTTATTCATTTTTTAATTCATTTTTCGAGTTTAGAATAAAAGAGAAAAGAGAATAGAAATAAGAAAAATCATGTAAATACCTAAAGTGCCCCTCCCTTTTATTATAAAAACCCACCTCCCCCTTTCTTTTTCTTTTCTTCACCCGGCTCTACTCTCTCTCTTCTCGCATTTTCTCTCGTCTCTCTCTCTCTCTTGCTCTCTCACTCTCGAAGCTCTCTCTCTCTCTCTCTCTCTCTCTACCTATCTCTCGGTATATAGTCTCTCTCCCTCTCTATTTCTTTGAAATCCTCCATCAAACTCCATCCTTGTTCCATATATGAGCTTCGATTCTTGTGCATGTGTGTGTAGATGCTTGCATGCGAGTGTGTGTGTGTTTGGGTTCGGTTTTGAGCCGAGTGCCGAGTTCTTGCTTTATAAACTCGAGATGATGTGATTTCCGTGATGATTGTGTCTTGCATGTGTGTGTTGCTGTGAGATTTGGAGAGAAATTGGAGGTTCAAGGTTGGAAACCCCCGAATGGGGGCACCACCGTGAAATCACCGCCACCGATGATGAACTTCGGTGAACCGGTGGTGAGTAATGATGTATAAATTGAACTCTAAAGCACTAAAACTCACTTTTCTGTGGTTGCATGTGATGTTTCTTTGAAAAGCCGAACGGTTCTTGATTTTGAAAGGATTAAGTTGATTTTGTTGATATAAATGGTTTATTGTTAATTATTTTTAGAAATTATAAAATACATAGATTGAGTTGTGGTTTAAAGATCCAAAGTGATGCATGCATGTTTCGGTTCTTGGAAAATTCGAATGTTCCTACTTGTTTTTAAGAAATTAAGTTGAATTATGTGTTAAAGTGATTGATCAACCATGTTTAGGGTTTAAATTATGTGTTTAAAAGGGTTGTAAGGATGAAATTAAATTAATTTGGGGTGAAATATCTAATGCATGTCAATCTATAGCTTTGCATGTAAATACTCAAGTTAAAAATGATTTAAAAAGGGATGAGTGTTGGCTTGATCTCAAGTTTATATGTGATTTTGGTACTTGCATGTCATTGTTTGATTAACGGATTGTGTTTAGTTTTAATGTCGAATGGTTTCTAATTATAAAAGTAATTGATTTGATTTCAATATCTTACCAAGAGAATGCATGCGAGATTTCTAAGAGTTATGTGATTTATTTGGTTGTTTTGGTTCGAATTAAATGAAATAAAAGAAAGTATTGAGTCGTTATTTTACGAGATTGTATAATTGTTAATATGACTCAAGTATAGAGTCTAGATTTAAGGATTATATGCTATGTGTTGTAATTGCGTCACAATATGTGATTCGATGGCTATTTGGTTAAAGTATACGAGTATATGGTATAAGCGTGCCTTGTGTATATGATTGAGTATATATATATATACTCTTAGGTTATTACGATAAAGGGAATTTTTAAGCGTTCTGGAATGTCGAGTGAGAATCTAATTAGGGTTTGATTATTAAATTGTAGATTCGGAGCGTGAAGGCATTCGAGCTAGGAAAGGAAAAGTGTACTAGGTGGCAGTAGTTCAACCCTTGTGAAACAGGAAAGCGAATTCAGGAATGTAACACTGATTACTTGTATAAATTGTTATAGAAATGATATTGTTCATGCCATGATAGAGTATTGAACTTTTATCGCACTTGTGAAGCTGTCATTGATTCTTGAACCTTGATATTGAATTCTTGTACAATACCCGTTATTGATTCTTGAGAAACTGTAACACCCCAAAATCCGGGGTCGGGGATCTGGGTTGTCACGAGTTCCATTTCCGTTAACAACACTTAATCTAAATAAACAACCAATTACTGCATGCTGTGACCCCACAATATACACACACACCACAAATTATAGTCTCAGAGATGAATACCAAAATAACACAAGTCATTTTATTCCACAATTATAAGTCATTACACCTCAAAAGGGGCTTCTGAATAAATTTACATATTCCTTGCCATTATTACAATTCATAATATACATAAGTCTGGTACATCAACAGTTGAAAACCTAGCCTATTGCTAGTTCCTACCTCAGCTACAGCGTCATCAAAGCCTACAGGAAACTGCGGAACGTTTCCTATCCGCTTGCGAATTGGGAGCTTGGTCTTGTTCATCTTGTCTATCTGTTGTTGTGTGATGAAAGAAGAAAGCAAGGATGATATTAAGTGCTGAAACTAAACACAACAGATTAGACATGACATCTTAAATATATCTAACAATCTACCCCAACTTGTAAATTATGAAAAATATACAAGTTAATAGATTTGATGATGTGAAAAACATTTAAGTACAAATGCAATGAGAGTTTATTTAGACAACTAACTACAACTTACAGTCCTTGTAGCTTTTACCAATCTTACTGAGTCAATCTGAATTCAAAGTGATTCTTGACAAAGTTTGATATCAGCTTCTCTTCTGCATTCCTCAGGACTTGAGCTAATGTAGTTTTGAATTGCTTCATCTCTTCATCTTGACTTCCAATATGGTAGATTACAGTCCTAAGTGCTGAGATATGATTTCTTTTTAATCCATCACCAAGTCTGATTACTCTTGGATGAGATGAGTCTTCATTATAGCACAAACATTTCTCTTTCTAAACAACCTCAAGTTTAGCAGAATTCTTCTTCATTGGAATTTCACTTCCATCATCTTCAACTATATTTGGAACAAATTATATAACTCTTGATCCAGAGATTCTGGCTTTATCCCTTATGGTCTTCATGATGAAATTTGACCATCTCCTGGTAATCTCAGACTTTATCTCCAAAAGATAATGAAAGAATTGAAGTTCTTTCGGAGATTTGTTCAGCACATCTGATTCTGACATTCTGTATGTTCTTCCATCTTCCAGAAACAGAATCAGCTTTTCTTTGACATTACTTTTATCATGAGCATCCAGTACCACTTGAACAGATATAACCTTATCAAGGTGTTTCTGTGTAACTTCTTCAAGAGGTTTGTCAGTTAATAAGAATGGATCTCTAGTAAGTACTTCAACTCCTGTTTTGATTTTGGCTTCTTCAGAACCTAATCCAGCTCTGTCTCTTGCTTCTCTGGCTTTCAATCCAACAGTCATGAAATCAGATAGCAGTTGACTTTTCTTAGGATCTGATGGATTAACATTTTTCCATTTGAGTTTTCTCTTATCAGTGACTGTCATTTTGTTCAAATCAACTTGAGCACTGTCAGAGGTTGATGTCTTGATGACTTGATCAGATTTTGTTATTTCTTCTGTAGCTTGCTGTTCTTCACTCTGAACAACTTTAGCTTTGCCAGAGGTTGTCTTAGATTCTTCTGATATTTTTCTTCTTTTCAGAGTTTCAACAGTTTCATCTTCAGCAGTTGTATCATCAAAAACTTGAACCATTTTGCACACTAGTTTCATCAGGATTTGAGGAATCTTCATCTCATGTGTCTTTGTTGGTTCATCAATCTTTCCTTTCCCTTTTGCTTTGGGATCAATTTCAACTTGTGATCTTGTCTTGGGCTTTGAAGCCTCAGAGCTTTCCTTGATCAAAATGCCTTTTGCCTTAGGCCTTGGAGGTTTATTTGCATTAGAAGCTTTAGACTTAATATTTGTCTTCTCAACTGCAAATCTAGCTTCTTCCTCCTTTAAAGTCTCTAAATCCATTCCAGGATTATGCTTGAGAAATAGTCTTCTAGAAATTTCTTCATCAAGTGTCTGAATCTTGGGATCTTTATAATAGACTGTAGTCTCCCTTCCCTTAAGCTTCAGAGTTTGTAAAAACTTCTGAGAGTCTTGACTATCACCATGAATGAGAAGATCAGAACTTGATATCAGGCTTTGATCATCAGAACTTGCTTTCAGAACTTGTCTTCTTCTGTGTAGAAGATTTGCTAGAATCAGAAATTAGTTTCCTTGAAGAAACTTTGTTGCTTTTCCCTTGACCTTGACCTTTGCTAGGGTTTCCCTGGTCATCTCCTTTATCATCCTTCTTCTTCAGTACTTGACTAGTTGAGCATTTGGACTTCACTACCTTCTCCCCCTTTTTGGCATCATCTGGTAGGAGTAGAGATAAAAAAAGTTCTATTGAAGATTGAATTTCATTCAGTTGAGCTAGTTGAGAGGCTTGATTCTGCAGGACCTTAGTCAGTTGGGCCTGTTGCTTTTCTTGAACTTTCTCAATAGCCTCTACTTTCTCATGAATATGCTTGATAAACCTGTTCTTGTCCATCTTGAGCATCAGGTCCAGCTTATCAGCATTTTCCTGTAGCTTATCAACCTTGGCATGAGTAATGGAGTGTTGACCTTGAAGACTTTTAGTACTGAGAGCTGTGACTTTGAGTTGAGCTTTGAAATCAGAGTTTGTCAGTAACTCATCAGCTTTTGCAATATGTTCTGACAGAACTTTTGAGCTTCAAATGAATTCAGATTCATTCCACTTTTTGGTCCATTCAACTCCTCTATGAGTTTCTTCCCAAGAAACAGGGGCTTCTTGTTCAACATATTTCAACAGCTCCTCCTTTCCAAGAATTGGAGCTGGAGTGTTGACTGTAGCACTGTCTCCAGAACTTGAATTAATCTCATCATCTTCTGACAACACAAGAGTGTGTGTGGCTGTAGGAGATTCTGGTACAACTTCATCTATTTCCACATCCAGAATTGGAGTGGTAGGAACTTCAGCATTTAGTGGATAAACAGGTGGAGTTGTCACTTGTCCTTGTGGTGCTTCCAGAAACAGGACAGATGGAATGTGCAGTCTATGAATGTCAATTTCAGGACTTAATCTTGAATCTTCAACTGTAACATTTTCTTTGATAAGAGAGATATGAGGTGTGATCACTGTGTCATTAACAGTGTTTCCAGGTGCTGGAAGGGCTTCAATTACCATAGGTTATGATGAGATCAGAGATTCCTGATCCCCTTCCTCAACTTCTTGAGAATCCTCAGATTGAGGTTGTGCCATATGTCTTCCTGCTATCATTTTCTTTGATCTTCTGGATGTGGAGGAGTTGGTGGAGCAGCATCAAAACTTGAAGTTCTTTTCCTCTTTAAAATACCAGAACCCTCAGCTTCATTCTCCTTCTGAGGAGTTACCTTTTTAGCTGCTACCTACTTCTGAAAAATTACATTTTTAGCTTCTACTGTCACATGTTCTGATGCATGAACCTGGACTTGCTCTTCTTCATCTGATTCATCCCTAAGAATCATCCTTCTTCTCCTTGGTGGAGATTTAGGAATAGATTTTGCTCTTGAAGATTTTACAACTGGCACTTTTTGGGAAGTACCAGAGGTTGGTTTGGTAGTAGATGCTGATGGTTGAGGTTGAGAAGATTGTGCAGGTTGGAAATAAGTTCTGATGGTAGGTTGTAGTTGTGGTTGAGAGGATTGAGCTGGTTGAGTATTGGTTGTAGGTGCTGATGGAGGTTGAGAGGGTGCAACTTCAGGATATATGGTACTGTATGTGAGAGGATCAGAATTTACTAAGAATTGTTTTACTGATTGAGGAATTTGGAGGGGTCTTAGTATAGTCTTCTTATTATCAGTAGATAATAAGTCTGTGAAGGCCCTTTTAGCAAGCTTAAAGGGTTCAATTGTCTCACTAAAGCTTTTGAGGTTCATCAGAACAACATAAATTGTATATAAGCTGACAAAATCTAGAAAAATAAATAGTGTTGCTATCTTCTTTCATCCTATAACCTATAAAACCTAGCACATCACTAGCATAATCAAAATGGGTTTGATGAAAAAGAGCATACACAATTTGCTGACTCATGATTGGTATAACATCAAAGTTGGAGCACTAGTTGGCAAAGGCTTTGGTGATGCAATCGAAAAAGAAAATCCACTCCCTTCTTATGTGGGGCCTCTTCAATTGTACCAGCTTGGACAAAAAAATTTCATAGCCCAGATTTGCCATCATGTTTTAAAGTGCTGACTCTCCAACTTGTGAACTATAGGAACAGTTTTCAGGTAGATACAATGCTTGTCGTACTGTAGACAAGGTAACCAGATGCTCATCTTCCCCAGTTGTGAAAATAATGCTTGGGGACCTAGCTTCACCGCCATCATCATATACCCCTGACCTGCAGAACTCCAGAATTTCTTTGCCTGAAAGAAGTCGTGGATGGGTCAGAGCATACCCAATTTCACTTCGAGTAAGAAAGTCTTGAATGAAGTGGAGTTTAGAAGGAGCCTCGTCCTTGTTGAGAATAGCCATGTAGTTGTTAGGAACAAACTTGGCTCCATCATAAATAAGATCCTTAGGTGCCATATCTGTAAGAAATTAAGTGAAAGTTGTGTGTACGAAAGGTGTTTGATATAATGCATGTAAGAAATAGCTTCAGAGAATATTAGAGAGTGAGAGAGAATAAGAGAGATTATAAAATAAGAATAGTAGGTAAAAGATTGTAAAATCTTTTAACTCTCTTATTTATACACTCCATGTGACAACGGTCATTTTTGTGAAGCAGAACATACTTTTTACACCTGGCAGCATGGAAACAGTCAAAAAAATAATGAGTGGGCACGATAAACGTGCAGTAATTATTGCTCACATGTTGTTACCAAAACAAACACGCAACCCATAAACCAAATGATTATCACTGTTTTTATCTCACTTAATTATTTTCTGACAAAATATAACCGTTATAGTAAATATAAAAATAAGCCAAGTAATTAAATAATGCCACGTAAGCATCAGAGTTTCCATCAGGATTTGCATCAGAACTTGACTATTATCAGAATTTAACGGTCATCAGAACATGGCTTATGTACTCAAAAAGTGAATGACTGTGTCTAGGATTCTTCACAAAAATACTGACTGGTTTCTTCAGAGTTTAATCATCAGAACTTTCATCAGAACTTGTCCTCAGAATTTATGCAAATAATACTTAACTGTTTGTCAAAAACAACTTAATCACCACAGTAATTTTCATCATTCATATGGAGTGAGAGTGTGTGTATTTGCAAATGATCAGATAAAGATTAAAGTCTGATAAACTTCAGATATCTTAGAAATAAGGCATAACTAAGAAAAATGCTTAAAATCTGTCTTTAATTTTGAAGTCTACTATAGAATAAATTTATGCAAGGGTCCACCTCAACTGTTTGTGCTCATTTTATGCATCTTTTGACATTCTTTTTACATTGGCTTCTCAGTTTAAATGAGTCACAATTGCTATCAGAATTTATGCTATTATCAGAGTATTTTTCCAGTAATCAGAGAATGTGAAAAGTCACCAAGAAAAATTTATTTGCTTTTCTAATGCATATAACTTAATACCAGCAATGCACTTGTGTCTTCCCTTTCACATATTTACTCTAGATCTCAAATGAGTACATGACTTTAATTTTTCTTTTTTTTTGTTTTCTTCGGATAAGAGAGGCTTATCAAGCATGTAGTTCATCCTTAAGATTTACTGACATCAGAATTTGACAGATTAGAAACAATAATCTAGTTTGTGACTTAGTAATAAGATACACAAAGTAAATTTGACTAAGATCAAAATCAGAGTTTGCTTGTGTTATGGATTTCCACATAAATAACTAATTCAAACATGGGATACACAGTTTGTTAAAGACTACTAAGTCAGCATCTAACAAATAATCCTCATTGGATTGAATAGTCACAGAACATTCAAAACACTATCAAAGTATATAGAATCACATCAGATAACAATCAGTATTTAATATATTACAATTGAAGCACATATTACATGGAGATAAGATAATCTATAAACACTGATCATAAAGTCTGATGCATGAGAACAAAAACTAAACAGATTTTAAGAAAGGACCTGAAACCATTCCAAGTTCATTTACCAGTCTAGTAAAAGTAGCTTCACATAGTGGTTTTGTGAAGATATCTGCTAGTTGTTGATCTGTTGGAACAAAATGCAATTTCACTGTACCTTCCATCGCATGTTCCCTTATGAAATGGTACCTAATACTGATGTGCTTTATCATTGACTGTTGAACTAGATTACCTGTCATAGAAATAGCACTTTGATTATCACAGTAAATGGGTATTTTAGAATATTCTAACCCATAGTCCAGTAACTAATTCTTCATCCAAAGAATCTGTGCACAACAGCTTCCTGCAGCAATATATTCTGCTTCTGCAGTTGATTTGGAAATTGATTTATGTTTCTTGCTAAACCAAGAAACCAATCTGCCACCAAGAAATTGGCAGCTTCCACTAGTGCTTTTCCTGTCTATTTTACATCCTGCAAAATCTACATCTGAGTAACCTATTAGCTTAAAGTCTGATTCCCTAGGATACCATAATCCTAGATCAGATATACCCTTGAGGTACTTGAAAATTCTTTTCACAACTATTAGATGAGGTTCTCTGGGATCAGCCTGAAATCTTGCACAAAGATAAGTAGCATAAATGATATCAGGTCTACTTGCTGTTAAATAGGGTAAAGAGCCAATCATACCTCTGTAGTTAGTAATATCTATTGATGCTCCAGTATCTTTATCTAACTTGGTTGCAGTGGCCATGGGAGTGGATGCAGTTGAATAGTCTTACATTCCAAATTTCTTGAGTAAATTTCTGGTGTACTTGGATTGATTTATGAAAGTACCTTCTTCATTTTGCTTGACTTGAACTCCCAGAAAATAGCTAAGTTCTCCCATTATACTCATTTGATATCTTGACAGCATTAGCTTTGCAAACCTTTCACAGAGTTTGGCATTTGTAGAACCAAAAATTATATCATCAACATATATCTGTACCAAAATTAAGTCATTTTCATGGTTGAGGTAGAACAGAGTTTTATCAATTATGCCTCTGGTAAATCCACTTTCCAGAAGGAATTGAGCTAAAGTCTCATATCATGCTCTTGGAGCTTGCTTAAGGCCATAAAGTGCTTTATCAAGCCTGTAGACATGATTTGGAAATTTTGAATGTACAAATCCTGGAGGTTTTTCAACATATACCTCTTCTTCTAATTCTCCATTGAGAAAAGTACTTTTTACATCCATTTGAAAGACTTTAAACTTCTTGTGAGCAGGATAAGCCAAAAAGATTCTTATGGCTTCCAATCTAGTAACTGGAGCAAATGTTTCATCATAGTCAATACCCTCATGTTGAGAGTAACCTTTAGCAACCATCCTTGCTTTGTTTCTCGTTATTATGCCATCACTGCCAGTTTTGTTTCTGAACACCCATTTTGTGCCAACAATGGATCTGTTCGTTGGTCTTGGCACTAAGATCCATGCTTTATTTCTTTCAAATTCATTTAACTCTTCCTGCATTGCTTGCACCCAATCAGCATCTTGAAGAGCTTCTTGCACTTACTTTGGTTCAGTCTGAGATAGAAAGGAATGATAGAGACATTCACTTGATGTTGCTGTTCTAGTTTTGACACCTGCTTCAGGATCTCCAATTATTAAGTCAGGTGTATGTGCTTTAGTCCACTTCCTTGCAGATGGAAGTTGATCTCTAGAACTGGATCCTCCACCATAATCCATGCTGTCTCCATCAGCATTTTATGATGCTCCCCTGAAGTTATGCTCTCTGAAATTTCAAAATTTGAGTTGGATTCTTCAGGAATTGAAGAATCAGGGTTTTCAGAATTATCAGAATTTGGCTCATCAGAACTTGATGAATCAGAACTTGAAGAACCAGTGACAGGTTCTGATGCTTCTTGAGAATCTTGAGATGTGGTATGTTCATCAGCTTGCTCCCCCTGAACAGGTGCATTTTCTTTTGGAATAGTTACCACAGTTTCAATGACATCAAAATTTAACCCGTCAAAACTTATAGGATCAGGATTTAAGTCATCAGAATTTACAAAATCAGAATTTAAATCTTCATTTTCAAATCTCAGGTGATCATAATCATTGAAATCTTCAAGTCCATTAATCTTTTTATCATCAAAAGATACATTGATAGGTTCCATGACAACCCTTGTTGTTAAATTGTAGACCCTGAAGGATTTTGTGGAAAGTGGATATTCAACAAAAATTCCTTCATCAGCTTTTAGATCAAATTTTGACAGATGTTCAGGATGGGTCTTGTTATGGATCAAAAACTAAGGTATAATAATTTCTGTATCTATTACTAAGGAACGTGAGCTTCGAGGCTCGGTTTGACTGCTCTTGTGTTTCATGACTCAATCTGCCTTAACAAGATGCCTACGTACCTTGTTGATTGCCAATGATCAAGTCAAAAAACGTAATTTTGATGGATGGGGGTGAGACCCCTTATATAGATATTGGGAGTCCTTGAATTGGACTTGGGTTAGGAGACTTGGTGGGCAAGTCTCAGAATTAGAATGGACTTTGGAGTCCTACGAGGTAGGAAGTTGATTCCTTATCCCATCAGGTTCCTTGGAGGCCAATCCACAAAGATTTATTTCTCCACTAGGACTCATCTTGTCAGCTGACTTATCCCTTAATTAATTACGAAATTAATTAATATTCAGGGTTTTGGGCATTCTTTGTTCCATCAGGCCTGATCTGGTCCATCAGGCCTGATCTGGTTCGTCAGGCCTAATCAATGTGTTACCCTTTTTGGTCTGAATGTCATACATCTTCTTATTGGGCCTTATAGCCCAAATCATGTGTAATTAATGCAATATTAACTACGTAATCAGGATTTAATTATTCCCTATCATTTTCCCCCCAACTTTTGGGAAACAGTGGTTAGGTTTCGCAGAAGTTAAGTTTACTTGTTCGCTTACAGGGTATCGTTTTTGCGTAAAGTGTGGAGCGACCTACACATTTACAACGATTTGCTTTCATCCCTATTATTTAGGAATTATCTTAATTTCCAAGAATTTTCCCTGAATTCTGGGATTTTTCCCTTAATTCTGGGATTTTTCCTTAATTCTCTGGATTTTTCCCTTAATTCTGGGATTTATCCTTAATTTTCAAGAATTTTTCCCTTAATTCTAGGATTTTTCCTTAATTTTTCTGGATTTTTCCCTTAATTCTGGGATTTATCCTTAATTTTCAGGAATTTTTCCCCTAATTCTTGGATTTTTCCTTAATTTTCTGGATTTTTCCCTTAATTCTGGGATTTATCCTTAATTTTATGGATTTTCCCCTAATTCTGGAATTTATCCTTTATTTCCAGGAATTGTTCCCTTAATTCTGGGGGTTTTCCTTAATTTTTTGGATTTATTCCTCATTTTCCTGAAAATATTTATTTTTTCAGAAAATATTTTAAGGAATTTCCATCTTTTTCTTCCTTTCTTTTTTTTTTCTTTTCTTTTTCTTTCTTCTCTTTTTTTTATACCTGGTTCGACCAGGAATCCTGTTCGACCAGGATGCTGGTCGAATTAGCCTTTTAATTGCCCTGGTCGACAGGGTTTCGAGCAGGATGCTTTCGACCTCAATTCCTGGTCGAACTTCGGCCAAGATTTTCAACCTATTTTTTTTATGTTCAATCAGGAATCTCCCCTTTTCGGTCAGGATCTATATTCTTGACTGAATTAACCATCCTTTTAAACCCAAGTCGAAGCCAATTTCGAGGATAATTATTCGACCAGAAATTATATTGAAGTTCTGGTCAAATTGGGCCTATTTCTGGTCGATTTAACCCTCTAATAGCTCTGGTCGAAGGAATTTTCAACCTCCTCCTTTCGACTAGAAATTTAAATAGCATCCTGATCGAATGGGATCAACACTTTTATGTTTTTCCTTTGGGCCATCCCTTAATTGGGCTTTTTATTAGTTCAAAGCCCAATAAGACTTGGCTCCATATTTTTTAACCTGGCCCTTTTGATCGGCCTATAACTTCAATTATCCGAGCCCTTTTCTGGGTTTTTAATTTAAATCTGAATTGAGCTTATCCTTTGGGCTTTAACTTGGGCCCATTGTTTCAACTTGGCTTTTCTTCCTTTTTTATTTTCTTTTAAAAGTTTAAGTTTGGGCCCTGAGCTGGGCTCTAGGCCCAATAAGATTTGGGCTGGGTCCCATTTACATCCCAAATTCCAGATTTTTCTGGATTTTTCCAGAATGTTCTCAAACATATATATGTTTAATCAAAATTCTTCCAACATCTTGTAGAAAATTCTAGAACTTTCTTGACTCTGGGGCCAAATAGGCTTTTCTAGGCCCATTTTTGCCTTCCAAGGGCCTATATAAGAGTGAGGTGGGAGTGTGACCCCCTCACACTTCTCATTTCACTCCTACTCAATTCTCCAAAATCCCTCTCCTCTCTCAACACTCTCCTCCTTAAGAATTTTCCGGCTACTTCCTTAGCCATTTCCGGCCTTTTTTTTCATCAAAGGTTTCAAGGTTTTCTTCAACCTCCATTAATGGCAGATAAAGGTGCTGAGAGAGCGGCCAAGATTTCCTCGGCTTCAAAACGAGGTAAGGATGTCGAGATCCGCTCTTCTTACATGTCTTTGATAGATATGATTAATACTAGGGGGGACGAATATCCCTCCACTGCACATCTCGACTCTTTTAATCATTGCAACACTTGGCATAATATAGATTATGTTAAGTTAAATGAACATTATAATGTTTGTCCTCCCCTTAGGCTTGTTCCAGTTTCTGATGGCGACAGTACTTGCCACTGGAAACTCGATACTCTTTTCGTTTACACAGATGCCCTTGATGCTGGGCTTAGGTTTCCTTTTCATCCCTTCATTCCTGACCTCCTAGCTGATTTACAAATAAACCCCTGTCAGCTTCCTCCAAACGTCTGGATGAACATTTTATGTTTCATGGTTTATTGTTTTAGGGGAGGTTTTCCCTTATCTGTAGCTGTTTTTAGGAAGATTTTCCAGTGTTATAACAGTTCTTCTAGTATATGTGGTCGGGTCTACATCAAACAAAGGCCCAAGTGTTAGCACATCTTTAACAACGCCTCCATTCCCGACAATAACTAACATTGGAGGAATAGTTTTGTCGGGTTAAGGTGGGAGAATGGTGACTGGGGCGCCCTCTTCAGATCTTCTTTCGGGAAGGTCACTGATGGTAGCCTGAAATCCATTCACCTAACCCCCGAGGAAACTATCATCTATGATGAGCTTACTCGGGATGATGGTGCCACTACCAGCTGGACTCTATTAGAGGAGTTCTCCCTCATCCACGTGGGGCTATCCTCTGTTTCTCAACAGGGTATTTTTCTTCCCTTCTCTTTTTTACTTTCTTTCATGCATTATTGACACCACTTATTTTGTTTTTTCTCTTGTTTTGCAGCTGCTAAGGAAATCAACAAGGATAATGTGCCTCTCGTTGAGGAGACCGCCAGGGTATAGAAGGCTCGTCTTGCGGGCCAGGATACCCGAGGAAAGGCTACGGAGCCTAGCTTCCTACGGAAGCACAAGGAGCCCATGGTGGAGGTTCCAGTTGAGGGAGCTGAGGGCCACAGTGCCCCTATCACTACTGCTGATCCTGTCTCTGCTCCCATGTGGTCTTACCATGGCGTAACTCCCAAGGACTTCACTGATGTGGTGGCTACTTCTGACTTGGAGAAGATAAAGCTCATGGGAGCTCAGTCCTTAGCCTCGGTATGGCTATTATATTACATTCGTACTCTTTTTTACTTGTAGCATTCACTTGCCTTATATTTCTGTTTATTGTTTCATTTCATTCTAACGCCTACTTCCAAGGCGCTATGAGGCAAGCTGAATCCTGGAAGAGGGCTTCGGATAAAGCGGATAATGCCCTCAGGAAGCAACAGAAGAAGTACGTCGCTTTGAAGCGGAAGCTGAAGCGTAAGGAGGAGGAGCTCGATGAGTCCAATGCTGAGCTGGTGGTGCTACGGGCAGAGAAAGATAAGGCAATTGATAACTACATGGACTCAAAGGAGTTTACCCAGTCCATGAGGGTGAGGGATGACTCAATCTTTTCTGGGTTTTTTAGGACTGGCTGGGACACGACCCTTGGGACCGTGAACGAGGCCTGTCCTGATATTAACCCGGTGAACTATGTCTGCCCTGATGACGAGGCTTTACTGCAGAGGTTTTGTACCCGAGTGGTTATCTCGGATCGTATCCCTCAGGACCCGCTTCTTCCTCCTCCCGAGTCGTCTTCCAGGCCTGCTGCGGATGATAGCTCTTCCTCCTCCGAGATGATAGAGACTTCCAGGGAGAGCGGAGGAGATGATGATATGGATGCCGAGGGCACATCTGCTCCTTAGAGCTTTTCCAGCCCTGCGTGGCTTATCTATTTTATCTTGTCTTCGAGACTTTGTTCATCAGACTTTGTATTATTTATTTAAACTTGTTTTATTTATCGAACTTTATGCTTTCATCTTATGCACTTAGTTTACTTGTCTTGTTACTGGAATTCAAACATATTTTGAAAACTTTCTGAATTTCACAAACTGTTGGGATTCATCCCTTACACAGGTCATAATAAACCTCAAAATAAAATATGTAAATCCTAAGCAAGCAAAGCTTCAAGGTGCTTTTCAACCTACTTGTCATCTTGACAAGTGAGAATCATGCTCAACGGCTTAACACATAATAAATCCTCAAGTTTTGTGCATGCCAAGTTCTCGGGACTTCAAAACCATCTATAGTCTCAAGCTTGTAGGTTCCTCTACCCTGAACACTCTTGACCTTGTATGGCCCTTCCCAATTTGGGGCAAGTTTCCCTTTCTTCCCTACACCAGAAGCTTCCACATTCCTCAAGACTAAGTCACCCTGTTTGAAGAACCTTTCCTTAACCCTTAGGTTGTAGTAGAACGAAGCCTTTTTATGAAATTCCACTATCTTCGCATGTGCCTCATCTCGCACTTCATCAATTAGATCTAGGGCTAACCTTTGCCCTTCCTCATTTTCCTCAACATTGAAAGCTTGAATCCTGAGGGAGGAATGTGATATCTCTACAGGAACAACTGCTTCTGCCCCATATGCTAACATGAAGGGAGTTGCTCCAGTCGTGACTCTAAAGGTAGTCCTATAGGCCCATAATATTGGGAGTAATTCATCCACCAAGTTACTCCTCGACTTCTCGATCCTCTTCTTTAGTCCATCCAGGATTATTCAATTCGCCACTTCCGCTTGCCCATTGGCTTGCGGGTGAGCCACAGAGGTAAATCGTAATTCAATTTCATTCTCCTCACAATACTTCTTGAATTCCTCATTGTTGAACTGTGTTCCATTTTCAGTGACTAGGATGTGGGGAATTCCATACCAGCACATGATATTTTCCCACATGAATTGTGCAACCTGCTTAGTTGTGATTTTGGCCAAAGGCTTGGCTTCAATCCACTTAGTAAAATAATCAATGGCTACAATCATAAACTTCCTTTGTGTCGTGGCCATGGGGAAAGGCCCAAGTATATCCATTCCTCACATAGCAAAGGGGATAGGTGAGTTGATGGAGGTCAGCATCTCGGGGGGTTGTCTAACGACAGGTGCATGCTTCTGACAGCGGTCACACTTCTTCACATACTCTTTGGCATCAACCATCATTTCTGGACAATAGAAGCCTAAACGGGTTATCTTATGAGATAGTGCTCTACCCCCCAAGTGTTGCCCACAGATACCTTCATGTACTTCTTCAAGAGCCAAGTGTGCCTCATCGGGCCTGAGACACCTTAATTAAGGAACCACATAAGATCTTTTATACAAAATTCCATCTATCAAAGAGTAACTTAGTGCTCGAACAGCCAACTTCCGTGCTTCAGTAGCATCATTTGGGAACAACCGGTTTGAATATGGGTCTTAATGGGATCTATCCATGTCGTCCCTAGACCTATAGGAGCTACAAGCTTAACATCAATGCTCTGTGTCTTCAGAACGTGGTAGTACACACTTCCTGAACTTTCCTCTATCTCAGATGAAGCAAACTTTGATAAGGCATCTGCCTTAGAATTTTCCTCCCTTAGAATGTGCTCAACATGGCATTCATTGAATTGGGTCATCACAGCCCTTACTAGGCGGACGTACTTAGCCATCGTATCATCCCTTGCCTCAAACTCTCCCTTCACTGGGATATGACCAACTTCGAGTCTCCACAGACCTTCAAATTCTTGACTCTCAGTGTCCCCGCTAGGGCGAGGCCAGCTATTAGAGCTTCATATTCTGCCTCATTGTTTGTGGTTGGAAAGTCTAACTTCATAGCATATTCAATCAAGAACCCATCAGGGCTTTGTAAAACTAACCCTGCTCCACTTGAATTTGTTTTTGATGCTCCATCAAAATAGAGAACCCAATATTCCTTCTCCTTATCAGCCTTTTCTTTGTCCCCCTTATCAACTTCCTTGTCTTGAGGTATGGTATCTTCCTGCCCCCGAGTTCTTGGTTGGGTATGGTACATTCCATCATGAAGTCAGCCAATGCCCGGGCTTTTATTGATGTTCGTGGCTTATACTTGATGTCGAATTCTCCCAGCTCTATTGCCCACATGATCAACCTCCCACTAGCCTTGGGACTATGAATGATATTTCTCAGGGGTTGATTTGTTAACACCTCAATCTTATGAGCATGGAAGTAAGGACGTAAATTTCTCGAAGCCATTACCAAGGCTAAAGCAAACTTCTCAATAGTTGAATAATTCAACTCAGCTCCATGCAGAATTTTGCTGATATAGTATACGGCTTTCTGGATTTTCAGTTCCTCCTTAACCAAGGCATTCTCTGAAACGGCCAAGTACAAGTATAAAACTTCATTCAAAGCTAGCTTGGCCAACAACGGGGCCTGGGCCATATATTTTATTAATTCTTCGAATGCATTCTGGTTTTCCTCACTCCATACAAAATCCTTAACCTTCTTTAAAGACTTGAAGAATGACAAACACTTGTCTCCAGACTTTGAGATGAATCGTCCCAATGCAGCAACCCTTCCAGTGAGCTTTTGAACATCTTTGATAGTTTTCAGGGACTCCATGTCCAGGATTGCCTTTATTTTATCGGGATTGGCCTCGATTCCTCCCTTGGAGACCATCAATTCCAAAAACTTTCTAGATCCTACTCCGAATGAACACTTTGTAGGATTTAACATCATCTTGTGGTACCTCGGGACCTCAAAAGCTTCCCTCAAATGGGTTATATGGTCAGTCTTCACTAGACTCTTGACTAACATGTCATCAACATAAACTTCCATGGTCTTGCCAATATGATCCTTAAAAATTTTATTTACCAACCTTTGATAGGTGGCTCCTACATTCTTGAGACCAAATGCCATAACAAAATAACAATAAACACCAAAGTCAGTGATGAATGATACCTTTGGGATGTCGTCCTTGTGCATCTTAATCTGATTGTATCCACTAAATCCATCCATAAAGCTCAGCATCTCATGTCCAGCAGTGGCATCTATCAAAGTATCTATCATTGGCAACGGGAAACAGTCCTTAGGGCATGCGTCATTCAGATCAGTGAAGTCCACACACATCCTCCATTATCTATTGGCCTTCTTCACCATTACACGGTTTACTAACCATTCTGGAAATTGTATCTCCTCAATAAAACCAGCCTCTAAGAGCTTCTCTACTTCCTATTTTATAGCTTCTTGCCTCTCTGGAGCAAAACTTCTTTTCTTTTGCTTCACTGTCTTCTGATTTGGATCCACATTCAGCTTATGAGTAATCATTTCCGGGTCTATGCCAGGCATATCAGCTGCTGACCATGCAAAAACATCACTATTTTCTTGCAAAAATTTCACCAACTTCCCTCTAAGGGGCTCCTCTAGTGTGGCTCCAATGAAAGTCATCTTCTCAGGATCCTCGGGAGCTAAAGCAATTGAAACCAAGTCTTCTGCTGGATTCCCTCTTTTCTCATCATTTTCTCGGATATCCAGATCTTCAATAGGCCGAACTTGCCCCCAACTCCATCTGCCCTCAGTGAGGCCATATAGCAATTTCTAGCCATTTTTTGATCTCCTCTCTATTCCCCAATCCCATTCCGGGTGGGAAACTTCATAACTGAATGGTAGGAAGAAGGGACTTCCTAGAAGGCATGTATCCCTGTTCACCCCATGATAGCATTGTAAGTTGAACTAGCCTTCACCACCACAAAGTCCAACATCTGTGTTGCTTGCCTTGGTTCCTCTCCTATTGTTGTTGGCAACTTGTTTATCCCTTCCACGGGTCACTCCACTCCCGCAAATCCATATATCGGCATGTCGGTCGGGGTCAATTGGGAGTCATTATAACCCATCCTTAAAAAGGTGACATGGAGCAAGATATCCACTGAAGCACCATTATCCACGAGGACCCTCTTAACCGGGCTGTTTCCTATTATAGGTGTTATGACCAGCGGGTTGTCATGAGGAAATTTCACACCCTCTAGGTCAGAATCATCAAAAGCCATTGTTACTCCTGTCCTGGCCCTCTTCGGGGCTTCTCCAACAATATGCATAACCTCCCTGGCATATGCTTTCCTGGAGTTCTTGGATAATCCAACAACAGTTGGTCCTCCAAAACTTGTGTTTATCACAGGTCCTCGGGGTCGTGGTCCTCCAAAGATTGCATTTATGACTGGTCCCCTAGGCTGGGGATTCCACCCCTGATCGTCTTGATCCCTCCTACGATCTTCAAAGTTCTTTCTCCCATTGTTATTTCTATCTCTTCCTTCCCCAGTGTACTTGTTTAATCTTTCTTTCCAAATGAGGAACTCTATTTCATCTTTCAGTTTCCTACACTCATCGGTGTCATGACCAACATCTTTGTGAAATCTACAATATTTTCTCTTGTCTAGCTTGGAAGGATCTGCCTTCAAGGGTTTAGGCCAATGAATATCTTGGTCTTTCTCGATTTCCATCAAGATCTGGCTTCTAGGAGCATTCAGCTTAGCATATTCAGCGAACTTTTGCCCTGGTCCTCCTTTCTTAGGGGTTGAATCAGGGTTTTACTCAGTTCTAGGATACTTGTCTTTAGCGATATATTCCATATCAGTTTTCCACTTCTTGCCTCCAGCGGGCTCGTTGCTCACTACGATCTTCCTCATGCTCTCTTCCACCTCGATGTACTTCCCGGCCCTATCTTGGAGCTGCAACATGCTTTCAGAGGGGCGCTTGGCCAAGGACATCTTGAAGAACTCATCCCTAGTGTAACACCCTCAGATCCGGGGTCGGGGATCCGGGTCGTCACGGTCTTTCTTTCCACAATATCACTTAACTTAATTAATAATAAATAACCTCATGCTGTGACCCCACACTAACACACACCACAACACGTTATAGTCTCAGAGATGAAATTGAAATAAGTACAAGTCCTTGAATCCACAATTTAAAAGCTGTTACAACCCAAAATGATTACTTAATAAGTTTACAGTTAATTGCCATTATCTGCCACAAGTTATAATTATACATAATTGATTCCCAAAAGCAGAATGCCTGATCTACAAATAGATCTACCTCTGCAGCTATAGCAGCTACGATATCAACGGGAAGACGCAGGACGCTTCCCACGTGCTTGCGCTGGGTCTGCTTGAGTCTGGCCATCTTTCCTAACTGTTGTTGTGTGATGAAGAAATGAAGCAAGAGTGAGCATTACAGCTCGCAAGATAATATATAGTGTAAACAATAATGCAAGTATCTAAATGGATAACTTACTAGAATCCTTTATCAAGTGTAAGGTAATTACTTACTGGATATAAGCTTAAGGGAAGATGAAGTTACCAATTACTTCACTATACTTATACCATTTTTAGAAAACTACTTGAACTACCACTGTTCAAAGTATAATAAGTTTCAAAAGTTCGTCCCATAGATGAGACCACAGGTTAAGACTTGAACAGATTCAATCTTTATAATATATTTTAAAGGAAATGAAGTTACGAGATACTTCATTCGATGGAAACACCATTATAACTGTTTGACCCTGTCAATGCTTCGACAACCACCCATTCATAGTCTTTCGATCGAAATGCTCCGGGTAGTGTTGCAGAAATATCCAACTGGATGATGAACTCATTACGGGAGTTTGCCGTGCCAGGAAGACGACTTACGATGATCAGTCGTAGTAGTGCAACCCCACCATTTTCTACATGTAGAGGAGAACCTGTCGGATTTACTTATCAACCAAACACTGGACTCCTAAGGAATGGACCGTCTTAACGGAACTTCTAGGCCATTTGGGCCAATATAATAAGGCTAGGCCGGTGCCACTCGACCACTTATGCCACTCCTAGTTCAGATGAAATCCATGACTCTGAAACGTAAAGCTTGTCCCCCCTTTCCCCAAGTAGAAACTTGTTGATACGGCTCCACCAAGAAGTCATATCTAGTTGGAAAGGAAAACTCACCGATACTTCCCAGGCGGTGCCTGTTAATGGATTAACTTGTTCTAAGAATTTTACTTCCCGAGTGTTGGGTAAGTAATCAAAAACTCTTTTATCAAAACAGCAACCTTGTTGCGAATATAAAACAAACCACAGAGCCGGATCCCTCAGGTTTTGAGCGAGTATTTAAATCCCCTTCGAGAGAAAGATCTTAAATATAAAAATGAGTTTTGGGATCCGCCCTAACTTTTTGAAATCATTTTGAAGACTCGAAAACATTTTAAAGAATGTTTAGAGTAACGCTGATTTAATAAAATAAATCAGTCCCGATATGTTAGAAAGTATCTGAATATTATTATTTAAATAATATTCCCATAAGGGTGATCCTTATAAAATAATCGAGGTAGGAGTTTTAAAACTCATACTTGAAATGAATAATAAATAACCAAAGATATACTTATACGAAAGTATGATCTTTATTTGAATAATCGAAAATAAGTTTGATTATCGAAACATTATTCTTTAATAAAATAAAGAATATTATTTAGTAAATAAGCGGAGTCATAAGTCCTCGAGTGAATATTCAAAAATAATATTCATTAAATAAAATAAACGGAGTCATAAGTCCTCGAATGAATATTCAAAATAATATTCATTAAATAGAATAAACGGAGTCATAAGCCCTCGAATGAATATTCAAATTAATATTCATTAATAAAAATAAAGTTATCCAATAAACCTTATTCGATTAATAGTTTTGAAAACTATATATATATATAATATATATAATATACTCGGGAACATCGACTCCCGGTTTTAGAAAATGTTCACCTTTGGGTCCCCTATACTAAGGGTATACACAATTACTGCTTATCTCTAGCATAGGTATTATGCAACTATAAGCATTGAAATCAACAGATAGATATCAAGATTACGAAATAGACATGCATATAAACCATATCAGCATGCTCCAATATATCGCAAGATTTGCTAATTAACCATCATGCATCTATCATAAGATAATGCATATACATGTATACATCACAACAACAGTATAGCGGGTAGAAAACTTGCCTGAGCGACTGGGGGTGATAAAAGGCTTGGGACGAGTCTGGTAACCTATAAACAATATATAAGTTAGAATTAAACTAAAGTCGCTTATGAATCTATACTTTAACCAATTATACCCTAACGTTCGCTTTTGCGCTTAACGATTCACTTAAGTCGCTCGAGTACCCTCGGCTCCACCATTTTTAATAAATTAACCATTAAGATTTTTAAGGCGATTCTTTCGCGAGTACCCTACCAACTGTTGAACCCACTTTACATAATTGTTTCATAATATAATTAGTCATTTAAGGGCCGTAACCAATGTTTCAAAGTAAGGCGAGGGGTAATGGTTCATTCGCGAAACGCCGTTACTTAAAACGGTCATTTCTCCTAAACCGTACATCGGATTCAAGCGAACCACATATCAAAACGAAGCTCATAACATGAACTATCTAATAATGGCAATGGTTAAAACCTAACAGTGAGTTCACGGGTCCTGATGTTAAGAACAAAAATAGTCTAAGGTAAATCGGGCATTACGACGGCTATATTTACGCGATTACCAAGTTTTAAACCATTCCAAACAACCACCATTCAACTCACAACCAACAATACAACCAACCCTCATCCAAACCTTACTACATCAGTCCCCAAACCTCAAGATTTTCCAATTTATACGACCCCACACATGAACTACTAGCTATACTTAAGTTTCATTAACTATAAACAAGATTTTAACATCCAAATCACTACAAATCCAATCCAAACTCTAAACACACAAGAATCATGCTTCTCATTTACTATAACCATCAAAACCATCTTAATACGCAAATTAAAGTTAGGGTTTGGAGGTGTTATACCTTCCTTGGAGTGATTAGAGTAGCTAGGAAGCCTTAAGAAGCCTTGAGATAGCTTAGGAATGCTTGGATCTTAAAGGAAATCAAAGAAAATAAAGTTAGTAATCTTGAAAATACTATTCATCATCTTCTTCCTTGATTTATTGGAAGAGATTCATGAAGAAATAGAAGCTTAAATTCCTAGGATATGCTTATCTAATCATAAGGGACCTTGGGTAATTACCTTGCAATTTAACAAAGCTAGAATCTTGATTTTTGGAAATTTTCTCCTTGAAAACATGAAAAAGCCGAGAGCTAGGTGTTCTTGGGAGAGTGTTTGCTTTGTTGAATGTTTTTGTGGTGAAAAATATAGTGAATGGGATATTTGGATGATTTGTTGGTTAATTAAAGTGAGTGGAGTATGACTAAACATGACATCATCTTGGTGACTTCATCATTTGCCACTTGTCATCACTTGGTGGTGGAAGCATCTTCTTATGCTAATCCTTGCTTAATTGCTTGATTATCATCCATAATCCTTGCACTAATCTCTCTTGCATTACTTGTCGTTTAATTATTTTATGACTCGTTTATCGTTCGTTCTTGCTAATCGTTTGAGGGATCATATCCGGGATCTTATTACTTGGGTTCCTTTAACCTTTCTCAATATATTATATTCCTTTTATCATCTTGGTGACTTCATCATTTGCCACTTGTCATCACTTGGTGGTGGAAGCATCTTCTTATGCTAATCCTTGCTTAATTGCTTGATTATCATCCATAATCCTTGCACTAATCTCTCTTGCATTACTTGTCGTTTAATTATTTTATGACTCGTTTATCGTTCGTTCTTGCTAATCGTTTGAGGGATCATATCCGGGATCTTATTACTTGGGTTCCTTTAACCTTTCTCAATATATTATATTCCTTTTATGATCCTCTCTTATAATCCTTCAATTTAAATCCTTTTAGTCATGTTACCTTATACTCAATTCTTTCGGTATCTGGTGGATTTTCGGGAAAAATCAAAGTGTTCGAATTTGGATTCTGACGATCTTTACATACACTTATATACCATATAGAGTGCTAATAAGATCTCAGAATAGCCATAAAAGAGCCCCTACAAAGTGTGGCATAAAAAGTTTTCTTATTCAGCATAATCAGCAAAAACACTATTCATAAGGGTTACAAAAAGTCCAAAATTTTGGGGTTATTACAGTCTCCCCTCCTTAAAAGGATTCCGTCCCGGAATCAGATAGAAAACAAATGGGGGTACTTTTCTAGCATTGCACTCTTTAGTTCCCAAGTTGATTCTTCCACATTGTGATTCTGCCATAGCACTCTGACTAGCTTGATCACTTTGTTCTGAAGCACCTGCTCCTTCTTATCCATAATCTTTACTGGTTTCTCCACGTAAGTCAGATCTGGTTGCATATCCACCTGCTCGTACTCCACTTTGTGTCTGGCATCCCGATGATACTTCCTTAGCATTGACAGATGGAACACATTATGAACTTGTTGTAGGTTCGGGGGTAAGGCTAGCTCGTAAGCTAACTTCCCAATCCGTCTTAAAATCTCAAAAGGTCCAATGTATCTTGGGTTTAGTTTCCCTTTCTTTCCGAACCTCATTAATCCCTTCCAAGGGGATACTTTTAGCAGTACTAAGTCCCCTACTTCATACTCCTTGTCCTTTCGGGCTAGCTCTGCATATTTCTTCTTTCTGTCTTGGGCTGCTACCAGCCGTCCTCTAATGAGATCCACTATGTCTTTAGTCCTTTGGACCACTTCGGGTCCAAGCATCTTCCGCTCTCCTACTTCATCCCAGTATAAGGGAGATCGACACCTTCTTCCGTACAGGGCCTCATAAGGTGGCATTCCGATGCTGGCATGAAAGCTATTATTATAAGAAAACTCGATCAACGGCAAGTGATCATCCCAACTTCCTTTAAAGTCTATTGCACAGACTCTCAACATATCCTCTAGTGTTTGGATGGTCCTCTCACTCTGCCCATCCGTTTGGGGATGGTAAGCGGTACTCATATTTAACTTGGTCCCCGCACATTCTTGAAAGCTCCTCCAAAATCTGGAGTTGAACCTGGGCTCTCGGTCTGAGACAATGGACACTGGGACTCCATGTCGCGTCACTATTTCCTTAAGGTAAATGTCCACCAGTCTGTCGACCGTGTATCTCTCATTGATAGGAATGAAATGAGCTGACTTTGTCAGTCGGTCTATAATTACCCATATGGCATCATGATTGGCTTTCGTCCTTGGTAAGCCGACAACAAAATCCATGGCTATCCGTTCCCATTTCCATTCGAGAATCTCCAGGGGTCGTAAAAGTCCACTGGGTCTCTGGTGCTCTGCCTTTACTCTTTGGCAAGTCAAACATTTGCTTACCCATTCTGCTACGTCCCTCTTCTTGTTGGGCCACCAGTAATATTCCTTCAAATCCCTATACATCTTGGTGCTCCCCGGGTGAATGGAATACCTTGAACTACGGCTTTCATCTAAAATCTCGTCTTTAAGCTCCTAAACATTCAGAACCCAAATCCGGTAGGAGTACCTCATTATCCCTTTATCATCTCTCTCAGTATGGATCTCTTCTCCAGTCATTGACTCTCTGCCTTCATTCATTACTTTCTCTTGGCACAATCTAATCTTTTCCAATAACTCTGGCTGTATCGAGATCTCAAACAGCTTTTCAGTTCCGGCTCCAGTTACCTTTACTTCTATTTCCATTCTCTCAAAATCCCTTATTAATTCTTCCAAAGTCATTATCATTTTGTGCTTTTCCTTCCTGCTAAGGGCGTCAGCCACCACATTGGCTTTCCCTGGATGATAGAGAATCTCACAATCATAGTCCTTGATTAGTTCTAACCATCTCCTCTGGCGCATGTTGAGCTCTTTCTACGTAAATATGTACTTGAGGCTCTTATGGTCTGTGAAAATCTCGCCCTTCTCTCCATACAAGTAGTGCCTCCAAATCTTTAAGGCAAAAACTATTGCCGCTAGCTCAAGGTCATGAGTAGGATATCTAATCTCATATTCCTTCAGTTGTCTCGACGCATACGCAATCACCTTACCGTGCTGCATAAGCACACACCCTAATCCTTTGTGCGACGCGTCACTATATATCACAAAATCTCCCTTTCCGTCTGGAAATGCCAACATCGGGGCCGTTACCAACCTTTTCTTTAATTCTTGAAAACTGTTCTGGCATTTTTCCGTCCATTCAAACTTCTCTGTCTTACGAGTAAGTCATGTCAAAGGGGCTGCGATCTTCACAAAGTCCTGTACAAATCTACGATAGTAGCCGGCCAATCCTATGAAACTCCTTACCTCTGTGGGTGTGGTTGGCCTTTCCTAATTTGAGACCATCTCTACCTTGGAGGGGTCGACCAATACTCCTTCTTTATTGATCACATGTCCTAAAAACTGTACTTCATTCCGCCAGAATTCACACTTCGAGAATTTGGCAAATAACTGTTCCTCTCTGAGTATTCCTAGAGCTATCCTCAAATGCTCTGCATGTTCTGCCTCGGTCCTTGAGTAGATTAAAATATCATCGATAAAAACTATCACACACTTGTCCAAGTACTTCTTGAATACTCTGTTCATTAAATCCATGAAAGCCGCTGGGGCGTTGGTTAATCCAAAGGACATTACCAAGAACTCATAGTGTCCATACCTGGTACGGAACGCGGTCTTGGGAATATCTTCGGGTTTAATCTTTAGTTGGTGATATCCAGTTCTCAGGTCAATCTTGGAAAAATAAACAGCATCCTTTAACTGGTCGAACAGATCGTCTATTCTAGGTAACGGGTACCTGTTCTTTATGGTTAGCTTATTCAACTCTTGGTAGTCGATGCACAGCCTCATGCTCCCATCTTTCTTCTTAACAAATAACACTGGTGCTCCCCACGGAGACACACTGGGTCTTATCATACCCTTATCCAAAAGTTCCTGCAATTGGGTAGCTAATTCTTTCATATTTAATGGGGCTAACCGGTAAGGTGCCTTTGAAACTGGCGCCGTCCCTGGGCCAACTCAATAGCAAATTCAATCACTCTATCGGGTGGTAGTCCCGGAAGGTCTTTTAGAAATACATCTTCAAATTCGTTAACTACCGGAATATCTTGCAAGTTGGGCACCTCCTTCTGCGTGTCCACCACATAGGCTAGGTAAGCCTCATTTCCTTTTCGTAGCATCTTATTGGTCTGGGCCATGGTCAAAAATTTCTGCGTTTGCCTCTTTCCTCTAAATATGACTTCTTTCTTCCCTGGGATATTCAACTTAACTTTCTTCCCTTTACAATCTATCTGAGCATCGTTGCTAGATAGCCACTCCATTCCCAGAATTATATCAAATTCCCCTAATGTAAAAGGAATCAGATCAACACTAAAAGATTATTTCCCTATGCCTAACTCACAGGCGGGGTGAATCTGGTTAACAGGAATAATTTCATGGTTGGCTATTTCTACTTGTAAGGGTTCTATCAAGGGTTCAGTCTTAAGTCTTAATTTATGCGCAAAGTCCTTTGATATAAAAGATTTAGTTGCTCCAGAATCAAATAAAACATTTGCACTGACTGAATTTAGAGAAAGGGTACCTGCTATCACATCTGAGTCTTTCATAACATCTTGCACTGTCATGTTGAAAGTGCTCGCAGTAGGTGGCTTATCCCTCTTCCAATGACCCGGGCATCCACACTGATGACAAGTGGTGGTTGGAATGACGGCAGGGGCTGATGAAGGGCATTTGTGGGAATAATGGCCCACTTGTCCACACTTAAAGCAGATTACTGGCTTTCCCTTACACTCCCCAGAATGCATCCTTCCACAAGTGTTACAGGCTGGCAATGGGGGTCGAGACTGGTTGGAATAGGACATTCTTGACTTCTGGCCGCTCTGGCTCACATTCACACTCATTGGCCGCTTAAACCCAGTGTTCTTTCCCGGTAGGGACACTGCTCCTCGATTAAATCTAGTTGGGAAGCTCCCTCCTACGGAACCTCCACCCATGCTCATACTTTTCCTCTTTATTCCCTTCTTCTCTCTTTCCTTCTGAATCTGTTCACTTCCGGCTTCTACAATTGTTGCCTGTTGCACCAGAGTGGCATAATCAGTAAGCTCAAGGATTGCCACCCTATTCTGAATCCACGGTTTCAGTCCCTGCTGAAACCTCCTAGCTTTCTTTTCCTTGGTGCTCACAAACTCCGGCACACACCTTGATAACTCAGTAAATTTTGCTTCGTACTCTGCTACAGATAAGTTATTCTGCTTTAGCTCCAAGAACTTGAGCTCCATCTGGTTCTCCATAAACCTCGGGAAATACTTTCCCAAAAATAACTGACTGAATCTCTCCCAGGTTATAATATCATCTGTCTCCATGTTTTTCTTGGCCTCCCACTAGTAGTTGGCCTCTCCTTTCAGAAGGTAGGTAGCAAATACAGTCTTCTGTGCCTCATCGGTACTCAGAATCTCAAAGGATTTCTCTATTTCCTTTAGCCATGCCCTTGCCTCAACTGGGTCGGATGATCCGTGAAACTTAGGGGGCTTAAGGGACTTGAAAGCCCTGAAAGAGTTTGCCACATCATTGTTATTTCCTTGAGGGGGTGGGTTGGGTTGACGTTCCAAGTTCTACCTTAGTAGTTGCATGAACTGTCCCATGGGATCCATGCCTGGGTTTGGTACTGGTTGCTCAACCTCAGTTTCTCCTCATTCAGCCTCTATCTCAAATCCTTCAACATCATATGTTTCCTCCTCATCTTCATACAGGGACTCATCCTGTTCAACATAATCCGCATCTTCCTCTTCACTGTGTTCTTGGTTCCTATCGTCCTGGTTATGGCTTCCCTGGTCCTCAGATCCAGGGTTCGCCCTAGTTCCAATCTTTCTTGGCGGCATGATACTGATAAATTTTTGGGAAATTCAACGTTAGGTTACAATCATACATAAAATTGTGCCTTGCACAGTTCTATAATGGGGAGAATGTATCTCACAATTCTATTATATTATGACAGTTCTAATAAGAAGTGCAGTAATAATAACGATAAAAACAGTGATCTCATCACTAAGGAACTGAACTGAAAGGAAACAAATATATACATAATGTGAGAAATACATAGTTTGATCTTGGTCAAAAGTACAACAGTTCTACAGCCATCTGCCCAAAAGTGATACACAAGAGTCTATCTGTCTAGTTAGAGAAAGGGATGCTATATACAAGTCAACTATCCCGGAAAATTGGCTCTTACTATGGCCTCGACTAACTGGACGACTAGACTACCCCATCAGTGGTCCTGAATCACACACCGGAGCGGGTCAGCTCCCACACCCTTTCCATCGCACGACGGAAGATGTAGTCGGCCTGCCTCGTAGAGATCCTGTCGTGCCTGTCCCCCTGGAGTGATCGGAGTCTCGCACGAGCTGTGAGCTCTATCCCCGTCAGCTCCCTCCTCAAGGATCAGGGTTAGTAGCCATAGTCTCATAAGCTCGGGCACGCCTACCCGCCCTCTTCGCATCCAACTCCTTCCTGACCTCATCCAGCCGGGCCTCAGCAACAGCCACTCGAGTCCTCAGTACATCCTGAACATAGCCATGAGCTAATAAAGACTACCTATGGGCAGGGTCGAGAGGTGGTGAATCCAGAGCCGCTGGGGGTGCCTCCTCGGTCTGCCTAGGCTCGAGAGTATGGGTCTCTGAGCTGTCATCATAGGGTCTCCAAGATAGTGGTGGAGGGGTAGGAACTCTGACCACCGGGAGTGAGGGTAAAGGGGTACCAGTGTACTCTACCATAGCTCCGACATGCTCCTCAGCTACTAGGACCTCATCCGGGTCCTCCTCATCTGAACTCGCAATAACCTCCGTCTCTGACTCCTCTGAGGGGTCCTCCTCCTCCTCCTCCATCTCAGGCTCCTCCTGATCCTCGGCATCTAGCAGTGCCTCATCATGCTCACGCTCGGACATCTCTGGGTCCTCTATCTCATGAGCCTACACATTAAACGAGCTAAGTTACTATCATGATACTTATAAGGGTTCCCGTAAGGGTTTTAACTGTCAGTGCTACTTTAAGTAGTCCGACTATGAACTTGGCAAGAGTTCTTATTATCTTTGTGAGTTTATTATTATATCGTCGCATCATCTCTGAGGTTTATACCACTTAGCTCTGATACCATTTCTGTAACACCCCCAGATCCGGGGTCGGGGATCCGGGTCGTCACGGTCTTTCTTTCCACAATATCACTTAACTTAATTAATAATAAATAGCCTCATGTTGTGACCCCACACTAACACACACCACAACACGTTATAGTCTCAGAGATGAAATTGAAATAAGTACAAGTCCTTGAATCCACAATTTAAAAGTTATTACAACCCAAAATGATTACTTAATAAGTTTACAGTTAATTGCCGTTATCTGCCACAAGTTATAATTATACATAATTGATTCCCAAAAGCAGAATGCCTGATCTACAAATAGATCTACCTCTGCAGCTATAGCAGCTACGATATCAACGGGAAGACGCAGGACGCTTCCCACACGCTTGCGCTGGGTCTTCTTGAGTTACTTGCTGGATATAAGCTTAAGGGAAGCTGAAGTTACCAATTACTTCACTATACTTATACCATTTTTAGAAAACTACTTGAACTACCACTGTTCAAAGTATAATAAGTTTCAAAAGTTCGTCCCATAGATGAGACCACAAGTTAAGACTTGAATAGATTCAATCTTTGAAATATATTTTAAAGAAAATGAAGTTACGAGATACTTCATTCGATGGAAACACCATTATAACTGTTTGACCCTGTCAATGCTTCGGCAACCACCCATTCGTAGTCTTTCGATCGAAATGCTCCGAGTAGTGTTGCAGAAATATCCAACTGGATGATGAACTCATTACGGGAGTTTGCCGCGCCAGGAAGACCACTTACGATGATTAGTCGTAGTAGTGCAACCCCACCATTTTCTACATGTAGAGGAGAACCTGTCGGATTTACTTGTCAACCGAAAACTGGACTCCTAAGGAATGGACCGTCTTAGCGGAACTTCCAGGCCATCTGGGTCAATAAAATAAGGCTGGGCCGGCGCCACTCGACCACTTACGCCACTTCTAGTTTAGATGAAATCCATGACTCTGAAACGTAAAGCTTGTCCCCCCTTTCCCCGAGTAGAAACTTGTTAATAGGGCTCCACCAAGAAGTCGTATCTAGTTGGAAAGGAAAACTCACCGATATTTCCCAGGCGGTGCCTGTTAATGGATTAACTTGTTCTAAGAATTTTACTTCCCGAGTGTCGGGTAAGTAATAAAAAACTCTTTTATCAAAACAGCAACCTTGTTGCGAATATAAAACAAACCATAGAGCCGGATCCCTCAGGTTTTGAGCGAGTATTTAAATCCCCTTCGAAAGGAGGATCTTAAATATAAAAATGAGTTTTGGGATCCGCCCTAACTTTTTGAAATCATTTTGAAGACTCGAAAATATTTTAAAGAATGTTTAGAGTAACGCTGATTTAATAAAATAAATCAGTCCCGATATGTTAGAAAGTATCTGAATATTATTATTTAAATAATATTCCCATAAGGGTGATCCTTATAAAATAATCGAGGTAGGATTTTTAAAACTCATACTTGAAATGAATAATAAATAACCAAAGATATACTTATACGAAAGTATGATCTTTATTTGAATAATCGAAAATAAGTTTGATTATCGAAACATTATTCTTTAATAAAATAAAGAATATTATTTAGTAAATAAGCGGAGTCATAAGTCCTCGAATGAATATTCAAAAATAATATTCATTAAATAAAATAAACGGAGTCATAAGTCCTCGAATGAATATTCAAAATAATATTCATTAAATAGAATAAACGGAGTCATAAGCCCTCGAATGAATATTCAAATTAATATTTATTAATAAAAATAAAGTTATCGAATAAACCTTATTCGATTAATAGTTTTGATAACTATATATATATATAATATAATATACTCGGGAACATCGACTCCCGGTTTTAGAAAATGTTCACCTTTGGGTCCCCTATACTAAGGGTATACGCAATTACAGCTTATCTCTAGCATAGGTATTATGCAACTATAAGCATTGAAATCAACAGATAGATATCAAGATTACGAAACAGACATGCATATAAACCATATCAGCATGCTCCAATATATCGCAAGATTTGCTAATTAACCATCATGCATCTATCACAAGATAATGCATATACATGTATACATCACAATAGTAGTATAGCGGGTAGAAAACTTGCCTGAGCGACTGGGGGTGATAAAAGGCTTGGGATGAGTCTGGTAACCTATAAACAACATATAAGTTGGAATTAAATCAAAGACGCTTATGAATCTATACTTTAACCAATTAGACCCTAACGTTCGCTTTTGCGCTTAACGATTCACTTAAGTCGTTCGAGTACCCTCCGCTCCACCATTTTTAATAAATTAACCATTAAGATTTTTAAGGCAATTCTTTCGCGAGTACCCTACTAACTGTCGAACCCAGTTTACATAATTGTTTTATAATCCAATTAGTCATTTAAGGGCCTTAACCAATGTTTCAAAGTAAGGCGAGGGGTAATGGTTCGTTCGCGAATTGCTGTTACTTAAAACGGTCGTTTCTCCTAAACCGTACATCAGATTCAAGCGAACCACATATCAAAATGAAGCTCGTAACATGAACTATCTAATAATGGCAATGGTCAAAACCTAACAGTGAGTTCACGGGTACTGATGTTAAGAACAAAAACAGTCTAAGGTAAATCGGCCATTACGACGGCTATGTTTACGCGATTACCAAGTTTTAAACCACTCCAAACAACCACCATTCAACTCACAACCAAAAATACAACCAACCCTCATCCAAACCTTACTACATCAGTCCCCAAACCTCAAGATTTTCCAATTTATACAACCCCACACATGAACTACTAGCTATACTTAAGTTTTATTAACTATAAACAAGATTTCAACATCCAAATCACTACAAATCCAATCGAAACTCTAAACACACAAGCATCATGCTTCTCATTTACTATAACCATCAAAACCATCTTAATACTCAAAGTAAAGTTAGGGTTTGGAGGTGTTATACCTTCCTTGGAGTGATTAGAGTAGCTAGGAAGCCTTAAGAAGCCTTGAGATAGCTTAGGAATGCTTGGATCTTAAAGGAAATCAAAGAAAATAAAGTTAGTAATCTTTAAAACACTATTCATCACCTTCTTCCTTGATTTATTGGAAGAGATTCATGAAGAAATAGAAGCTTAAACTCCTAGGATATGCTTATCTAATCATAAGGGACCTTGGGTAATTACCTTGCAATTTAACAAAGCTAGAATCTTGATTTTTGGAAATTTTCTCCAAGAAAACATGAAAAAGCCAAGAGCTAGGTGTTCTTGGGAGAGTGTTTGCTTTGTTGAATGTTTTTATGGTGGAAAATGAAGTGAATGGGATATTTGGATGATTTGTTGGTTAATTAAAGTGAGTGGAGTATGACTAAGCATGACATCATCTTGGTGACTTCATCATTTGCCACTTGTCATCACTTGGTGGTGGAAGCATCTTCTTATGCTAATCCTTGCTTAATTGCTTCATTATCATCCATAATCCTTGGACTAATCTCTCTTGCATTACTTGTCATTTAATTGTTTTACAACTCGTTTATCGTTCGTTCTTGCTAATCGTTTGAGGGATCATATCCGGGATCTTCTTACTTGGGTTCCCTTAACCTTTCTCAATATATTATATTCCTTTTATGATCCTCTCTTATAATCCTTAAATTTAAATCCTTTTAGTCATGTTACCTTGTACTCAATTCTTTCGGTATCTGGTGGATTTTCGGAAAAAATCAAAGTGTTCGAATTTGGATTCTGACGATCATTACATACACTTATATACCATATAGAGTACTAATAAGATCTCAGAATAACCATAAAAGAACCCCTACAAAGTGTGGCATGAAAAGTTTTCTTATTCAGCATAATCAGCAAAAACACTATTCATAAGGGTTACAAAAAGTCCAAAATTTTGGGGTTATTACACCTAGTTCCCTGTTGCAGTGCTATCATGGCTACCTTGTCATCAAGGTCCAGGACTTTTAAAGCCTCCTTCATGAAACGATTCAGGTACTCTCTCAAGGATTCCTTCACTCCCTGCACAATGCTCATGAGGGATGCTGAACTTTTCTTATGCACTCTCTCACTGATGAACTGCTTAAAAAAAGCCTGACTTAATTCTCTGAAGGACCCAATAGAGTTCGGAGGCAAACGACTATACCATCTTTGAGCCATACCCGACAGGGTTTGAGGAAAGGCCCGACACTTAATAGCCTCATTCACGGGCTGCAATAACAGTGCATTGGAGAATGTCCTGACATGATTAGCGGGATCTCCCATGCCATCATAAGCTTTGATAGTTGGCATCTTGAACTTCCTTGAGATGTGGGCATTCATTATCCCTTCAGTGAATGGTGGAGTAGGATCATCAGGATCTCCAAGGGGAAGAAGATTGCTTGGATTAGCTCTTGAGACTACAACCCTTCTTTGTGACGGACCATCCAGGTCTATGATTGGAGGAGGATTCCTCCCCCTAGGTGGTAATGGGGGCCTGGGAACCTGGTGCGCCTCCAAGTCACGCCTCAGCCTTTGAATCTCAACCTCATGGGCCTTGATTCTCTCCTGCACTTCTAGGGGATTCACCCCTCGGGTGCTCCTAGGGCGTTGGTTACCATCAACCATCGGCTCTTTTCCAGCACGTCTCCTTCTTGGGGCCACTTTGTCATCCGAAGATTCAGAATATCTCTCAGTATAAGGACCAGAAAATTCCTGGTCCTCTGGGATAGGAGCCAAACCTTGTATGTAGGGGTGTTTGCCCCCGTGCTTCACTCCGTCCAGCATGTCCACTTCCTTCAACCTCAGGGTAAAGGGGCATCCCATAAGGGGGGTTAGTGGTTACAACAGTTGAATACTCGTACCCAATGGATCAAGAATTCACAGGTGTACGTAGTTGTTGAAGTTGGGGATTCGTACCTTGAGGAGCCGGGGGAATCATCCCTTGAGGTTGAGGTTCAGTTTCCCCTACCTGGGCTCCTCCTTGGGTGACGACATAGGTTGAACGCGGAGGCACCTCCACGGTTGATGAAATCGTTTGGGTTGTCCCCGCGGGTGTCCCTCCTTCAAGGACGCTGCTTTTTCTCCGTGTTCTCGCCATGGTTGTTGTTGTGCTTTCCTACAGACGGCGCCAAATGTTATGGACCAAAAACTAATTTATAATAATTGTTGTATCTATTACTAAGGAACGTGAGCTTCGAGGCTCGGTTTGACTGCTCTTGTGTTTCGTGACTTAATCTGCCTTAAGAAGATGCCTACGTACATTGTTGTTGCCAATGATCAAGTCAAAAAACTTAGTTCTGATGGGTGGGGGTGAGACCCCTTATATAGATATTGGGAATCCTTGAATTGGACTTGGGTTAGGAGACTTGGTGGGCAAGTCTCAGAATTAGAATGGACTTTGGAGTCCTGAGAGGTAGGAAGTTGATTCCTTATCCCATCAGGTTCCTTGGAGGCCAATCCACAAGGATTTATTTTTCCACTAGGGCTCATCTTGTCAGCTAACTTATCCCTTATTAATTAATTAAGAAATTAATTAATATTCATGGTTTTGGGCCTTCTTTGTTCCATCAGTCCTGATCTGGTCCATCAGGCCTGATCAATGTGTTAACCTTTTTGGTCTAAATATCATACTTCTTCTTATTGGGCCTTGTAGCCCAAATCATGTATAATTAATGCAATATTAACTACATAATCAGGATTTATTTATTTCTTATCAAGTCTTAAGAACAAAACACTTGCATCTAAATACATTAAATTATTTCAGATTTGGCTTCTTTTTCTTTACCATCTCATATGGTGTTTTTCCATGCTTGTTTATGAGTGTAGCATTCTGTGTAAAACAAGCAGTTTGCACAGCTTCAGCCCCAAAGTAGGTTGGTACCTTTGCTTCATCAAGCATAGTTCATGCAGCTTCAATGAGAGTCCTGTTCTTTCTTTCTACAACTCCATTCTGCTGTGGAGTTCCAGGTGCATAAAATTCATGCTTTATTCCATACTCTTTGCAGAACTCTTCCATGATTGAATTCTTGAATTCAGTGCCATTATCACTTCTTATTATTTTAACAGAATCTTTGACCAACTTATCCAGCTGTCTGACATGATCAGTTAGAGTAGATGCAGTTTCATTCTTCTTGTGCAAGAAATACACCCAAGTGTATCTTGTGAACTCATCCACTATAACCATAGCATATTTCTTCTCTGCATGTTTGTAACCTTTCAAAACCACTTTTTCTGTAGAATTACTTACAAGTTCACAGTGTTCTTCAAAGAAATCCATATTATAACCTCTGTCACATATTTGACTCACACTTAGCAGATTGTGTTTAAGTCCTGAGACAAGAGCTACTGATTCAATTAGGACATTCCCAAGATTAATATTGCCATATCCCAGAGTCTTTTCCATGTTGCCATCTCCATAAGAAACTCCTGGGCCAGCTTTCTCCATAAAGTCTGATAGCAGGGCTTTATTTTCAGTCATATGTCCTGAACATCCACTGTCCAGAACTATGATGTTTTTCCTATTTCCCTGCAATCACAATGACCGCTATTGGTTAGTTTTAAGGACCCAAACTTGCTTGGATCCTTTGGCCTTTTTAAGTTTGTTAACATTTACAGCGGATTTAGTTTAATAGTTTATGCTAACAGGCTTCTTATCAGACTTTATATTAGACTTTGCATCAGAATTTACACTAGAAGGAATTACACTAACTTTCTTCAAAGAAGGTTTTATTTGATAATAATCATAGTACAAACAATGATATTCCTTACATGTATAAATAGAATGCCATAAAATACCACAATGAAAACAAGGATTTTGTGGTTTAAACCTAACATACTGACTCTTAACTCCTGATCTTAAAGAGTTTATATCTTTATTTTTCCCGCAAAAAGAAGCAAGATGGTTAGAGTTTCCACATTTATAACATTTCTTTCTAGGAGCATTAGGAACAGGCATATAATTATTGCTTTTATTCACACCTTCCTTTCCATTCCTATTTTTCCTAGCTTCCTTTACCTTGTTCATATTTCTAATCTCTTTCAGCTTATGCTTAAGCTGCTTCTTTGTCATTAAACCTATGTTTACTGAAGCTGGTTTGTCCTGTTTTAATTTGTCATAAGTTGACTTTTCTTTGACTTCTGTTTTAGAATCATTCATCTTTTCAGATTTTGACATCAATTTTTGCTACACATTTAACAGATTAACTTTAGGCTTTTCAGCTTTCTTGGTAAAGTTTGGTTTAAATGACATAGTTTCCTTTTCTTCTCTATCATCTAGGTAACCTAGACCTTCTTTCCAATTTCCATTTTCTAAGATTTTCTGAGTTGTTCTTCCAGAGTTAGTACAAGTTTTGATTATCTCCTTTTCCTTCTTCAGTTCAGTTTTAAGAGATTTATTCAATTTTAGCACTTCATCTCTAATATACAAAGCCTCATCTCTTTCTTTCTGAGTTTGATGGAACATAACTAACTCTTTTTCTAAGTAGTCATTTCTGTTTCTAAGAGCAAGACTTTCAGATGTTAATCTTTCATTTGTTAAAGTATGATCTCTAAAACTAATGAACTGGGTTTTAAGATATAATCTTAGCTCAGAAATATCATCCGTATGAAAAGCAAGAGTTGATTGAGGTATCTTCGATTCAGCAATATCAGAACTGCTATCAGCATTTTCCATCAAGGCATAGTTCACCTCTTCTTCAGAATCTAAAGTGTCTGGCTAGTTTTTCTTCTTTGTGATAAGTTCCTGGCCTTTATCACTTTTTCCTTTCTTGTAGTCAGAAGAGATGTGGCCTCTTTCACCACAATTGTAGCATTTGACATTTGAGTTGTCTCCTCTGTCAAAATTTCCTCCTTTGCCTTCAAACTTTCTGAACCCTTTCTTTTCAGAACTTCCACCTTTCCTTGAAAACTTCTTGCCCTTTCTGAATTTCTTGTAGGCTATCTTTGTGATACCCTTCACCATAAGAGCACACAGTTGCATCATCTCTGTATCAACATCCACTTCAGATGAATTTTCAGATTCTGAATCATCATCATCAGAATCTGATGACTCTGAATCAGACTGTATGATGAGAGCCTTTCCTTTGCCCTTCTTTAAGATAACCACTTTAAGAGATTCCTCCTCAGCTTTAAGAGCAACTGTCTTTGACTTTCTTCCATGCCTTTTGCTCTTTTGATCCATCTCAAGTTCATGAGTCTTGAGCATACCATAAATTTCATCAAGAGTAGTTTCAGCAAGGTCATAGTTGTCTCTTATGGTAGTAGACTTCAAATCCCAATTTTCAGGAAGAGCTAAAAGGAATTTTATATTTGAATCTTCAAGATCATATTCCTTGTCCACCAGTGACAGATCATTCAAGAGTTTGGAAAACCTGTCATATAAATCAGTTAATGACTCATCAGCTTTTGAGTCAAAGTGCTCATACTCTTGTGTGAGTATAGCCTTCCTGTTCTTTTTGATTGCATCAGTTCCCTGGCATCTTGTCTCCAAAGCATCCCATATCTTCTTTGCAGTCTTGCATCCAATTACCCTGTTTGACATGACATTGTCAATTACACTATGTAGCAGATGCCTTACCCTTGCATCCTTGGCAATAGATGAGATGTCTTTATTTGTGTACTCGCTTTTCTCCTTTGGTATCATCTTTGCTGGTTGATCAGCAACTGCAACAAAAAGCTTGGTAGGCTTATATGGTCCATCATTGATTCTATCAAGGTATTCTGGATCTGTGGCTTCCAGAAATATAGCCATCTTTACCTTCCATATAGGATACTCAGATGCTCTCAGTATGGGAACCCTAATACTCTCGTATCGATGGTGAGTTTGATTGCTTTGAGTATCTTGAGTTTTGGTGGGCTTAGGTGGGGTTTGTGTTTCCTCAGACATGATTGTAAACTGGATCTCACTATTTGTAAATCAACAGAGAGGCTTTGATACCACTTGTTAGGTCACACAACACTATAGAGGGAGGTGAATATAGTGTTTATACAATCAAATCAATTTAGAACACAAGTATGTAACAGTAATCAAGTTTATTCAATATAATAAGCTATGTTATAAAGTAGGTTAAACTACTCTCTCAGTGATGAACAATATCACTAAGAGCTGCTAGGTTACAATGTATAATGTTCTCGTGAATGATAACACTTATAGTGTAAACCCTAAGCTGTGTTTATATAGTACACAGTTACAAGATATCATCTAATTGATATGGAATATAATTCTGTCTCCTAAAATATATCAATCAAATATTATCTTCTATAAGTCTTCTAGCTGTCCAACTCTTCATGCATATCTTCTATTATTTTAGTCCAGATCCTCTCCTGTAAATCAGCTGCATTCCTTATCTGAAGTATCCGCACTTAAATCCTGATATAAATCCTGATGGCCTTAAGTTCTGATATAAGTTCTGACTTTAGTAAGTTCTGATTTCCAGTAAGTCCTGATATTAAGTTCTGAAACTAAACACAGCAGATTAGACATGACATTTCAAATATATCTAACATGTTGCCCAGTAAAGTTAATTGTTTAAGGGGGGTTAGATACAGTTAACTAACAAATCGATTTATCACATAAGTAAAGTAATAATAGTAAAGAACAGATAAATCAAATAACAGTTTCTATTGATCTTTAATAAACTGTTACAAAATTCTCTCAAGAACAATATTCTTAAGAGCTGCTAGGTTATAAATAATACTCGAGTTAAGCACACCACAATGTGATAACCTATTATGTGTGTATATATCACATAGCTACACAATCAATCCCTATCAATTACAAGTTATGTTACATTATAAATTATCTAGTTTCTATACATATCCAAATCAACAACTACGATCTTATAAATCACCAGATTCGGATTTATACTATAGCCGTGACTTATCTAATCATATCCTGACAGTCATCACATCCTGATGCATATCCCGACTGCATCCGATCCTGACGCTTGAGAAATCCTGACTTTCAAACAGATCCTGACTGGCTTCACATCCTGACTCCATAGAAGATCTTGATTCCTGACATAGACAATTTCCAACAATCTCCCCCGACTTATCCTTTACAGAATAAACATTAATTCTAAAGTGCTGTCTAGTGCCAAAAACCAGAAGGACAAAATATTATGTGTAAGAGTAGTAAAGCATACTTTATTTCAGACTTTGATCTTTATATTTCTTGATAAACTCTGCGGTATCTCTGAACAAAAGCTTTCACTCTGTCATCAATCTTCTTCAACATTATCTGCTCTATCTTGATCTTCAAGTTCTTCTCATACTCAATTTTTTCAGATAACTGGTATATTACAGCTCTTAAGTTTCTGACTGGAGTTCTTTCAATCATCAACTCATCCAGTGACACATAACAATCTTTTGGACCATTAGGATTCATTGTTATATGTCTCTGAGTGAGGACATTCTGAATTATAGGTCCTCCTTTCCTCATATTGACTCTTACATTCTGAAATTCACGTAACTCGAAACATAAGATCTGAAATAATGAGAACCTTTATCAAATATCCTTTTCCTAATAGTAGAAAGAATCATGTTGGACCATTCTCTAGAAGCTTCATCTTCAACTCTTAGCAAGTAACAAATATATTTCAGTTCTTTGGTTGTCATAATCAACAGTTCATCAAGTGAGAGAACTTGAACTTGATCACCTTGCGGTAATAGTAGAATCTTTTGCTTGAGTTCTGAGACATCATGTATGTCAAGTATGATCTTCACTACCTTTAGCCTGTCTAGATGATCAAATGTAACTTCCTAACCAGGACTATCAGCTAGAGTGAAATTAATCAATCTTAGATTTACCAAATCAGCTTCATGATGCCCAATCCCAACTCTTGTATAAGGTGCAAACAGTTTGAGAACATTGGCTTGTACCATCTAGGATTTATTATCTCTCATACTGTTAGAACCAGGTAAACTATCCTCCTTTATACCTCCAGGAGCAAAATCCTTCTCATCATTATAATTAAGATCAGGACTTTTCTTCTATTTGTACTTGTTCTTCATCTTAGGAAACATTTGAGCTCTCATTTCTTCTCTCTCACTCAATATCCTCCTATTAGTATTCCTCCATCTATTTCTGTTAGATCTCTTAAGCATGTTTTTAAAATCCTGATTAGCTCAATCAATAGCTATCCCGATTTTTCCTTCCTGTCTCCTTTTCTCTTCATTAAAATAATCAGTTCTTTCATATTCACCAACTTCAGCATTGAATGCTTCAACATAGGTAGATAGAATTTCAAAATTCATCTGAAATAGAGCTTCTTCAACTTCATTTTCAAAGAAATCAGAAATAGACATCCTGCTAGGATCAGCAACTGAACTGCCGGGAATTGCAGTGTCAGTATTTCCCTTGTCATGAATTATGTCAGGATTTGATATTGTGTTATCAAGATTTGCAGTTGGGTTGACAGCAGCAGCTTCAATCTATAGTTGTCTTGATCTCCTTAGCACAGGCATTTCAGCATCTTCACTTTCTGCATCAGCATCTTCATTTATCAACTTAATAGCATTTCTTATAGGTTCAGGATTGAGATATGAAGGATCAATATGAAGGTTAGGAACTTGAAACTGAGTTGTCTCAGGATTCTCTTCAATCCTGATACTACTAGACCTCGTCCTTCTTTGTGAGGTAACAATGGCTTGAACATCTTTCTTATCAACTTTTCTACTACCTTTCTTTCCACCTTTAGCCTTTCTCTTTCCTCTAGAAGATCCTTGATTAGACGCTTGTAGCTAACTTAGAATTTCTTCTTGTCGTCTAAACATCTCTTATTGTGACATATCTGGAAACTCATTAGCTAGATGAGTGAGTGCTTTTCTTTCAAACATTTCTTCCACCCTTCTATCTTTGTGATACAAAGTGATGCTAGAACCACCCTTTCTTCTAAAAGTTTTTCAATATTTATGTGCATCTTCAGGGTTATCAATTATCACCTCTTCTCTATCAGGAATTGTAGATCCTGACTGTTGCTTTTCCATCAGGATTTGAGAGTGGGTAATTGTTTTTGTCTTCACAGTTTTAGCACCATCCATAGAGATATGAATTGATTGAGTAGTTTTAGTTTATGTCTGAGGACCATCTCTAGACTGAAATACTACAGCATTAGAGGTCTTCTTTGCTTGTTTATCACCATCATCAGGATTGGCATTTGTTCTCAAAACTGATTTAGGTGAACATTTTGTCTTTGGTACTACTATCTCCCCCTTTTTGGCATCTAGACTTTGTAGAAGAGAGAGAATAACATCCAATTTGAGTTTTGATTCTAGCTATTATTTTTTAATGGAAGTCAACCTTTCGAACATAATCTCTTGCTTAGACTCTATGCTAAGCATCCTTTTAACTAGACCATTATTTTTATTTATTCCTTTAATAGATACTGATAGATCTGTAACTTCCTCTCTCAGATCAGTATGTACTTCTTCTAATGAATGAATGGAAGAATTCATGCCCTTGATCAATACTGTAGTGGCTTTAATAGAATTCTTGATGTCAGGATTTGAGACTAAGTTAACAGCATGATCAGTAATGGAATTTGCTGCCTCAAAATAAATGCTTTCGTGTGGAAACCTCCAAATATAATTCCATTCACGAGATCTAAGAGGATCCAAAAGAGCATGACTTGATGAAGATTTAAATTTAGACATTTTAGATGCTTGTATTGCAGCTTTGAGTGCAGTATCATCAGGATTTTCATCATTGCTGTCAGAATTATTGTTGGCTGCTTCAGAAACATCAGGAATTGTGTCAGGAAGCTTGCCTTTAAGCTTCAAATCAGGAATTGATTTAGAAGGTCCACTATCCTGTGATGAAAATAAATAATCAAGAACACATAAATCTCTATTTTCTTTTAATGTGATCTCATCACTTCTCACATATATATTATTGTCAATGGTAATATTTAGCTCACTTTTATCACTATTATCTACCTCCCTTCTTCCTGCCAGTACAAGAGACTACCTCTCAATATTTCTGTGTTTTTCTCTTGATCTTTTCTCACAAACTCACTAGAAAGGCTCAACTCAGTAAAAATAGAAGAAATAAGAAGGGCAAAGAAGAGTGGACTGTAGTCATATAAATAGAGTATCCCTATAAATAGGTCTATTTATAATCATGCTATCAGATAAAGTAGATTTAGAAAGAATTGTACCTTGAGTGTTTGATCCATTTGTATGAAAGATAAAAGAGTGACCAAGATGGCTCCAGTGTTGGCCTTAGCAGTTACTAGTATATCGGGAAATGTAGAATCAGGAACAGCTTCATCAGGTTTTGACCTTGTGTCAGGAATGGACTGCTTGTCAGGAATTGATCCCATGTCAGGATTTGATGTTATGTCTGCAACAACACTTTGAGCTATTGGTTCTTGTGTGACTCGAGGTTTAGAAGCTTTTTCAATCCTTTGAACTGAAGGTTCTTGTGGGCTTCCTTCAAAGAGTGGATCATTGATGACAATATCCAGTTTAGCAATGTGCTCCTGATGAGCTGCCCTTTCTTGTACTATAACTTGAAAATCAGCATCCACAAAAATATGACTCCCTTGAGCAATGTCATGAATAGTCTGTTGATTAGCAGTGCCTACACCCACACTTTGGGTGGGTGGTTCTTGTATAGCTGGGGCATTAACAATTGCATCTTCACTTTGAGAAGATAGTTCTTGTGGACTGTACCCCTCCTGTGGAGACTAAAAGCTTGGACTATTTTCTTGCATAAACTACTGTGTCCTCGGCTTTCTTCTTGGGAGTTTTATATAGACCAATTTCCCTATATTTCCCTCACCCATTTATAAGAAACTTCAATAAATTTTGCTGGTGGGGAATCAGGAATTGTCTGATCAGGAATTGTAATCACATCATCAGGATTTGACTGAACTTGGTCAGGAACTGATGAAGGCTTGTCAGGATTTACAGCTTCCTGATCAAGAGCAATATTAGCAAGTACTTCCAAACCATCTTTCTTTTTTTTAGCTTGATCCCTATCAACTGCTTTCATCAATCTTCTTTTCTTTGGCAAAGAACTAGAAGATTTAGTGTCGACTCTTTCTTCCTCTATAATAGCACCAGTAACCTCCACTGGTCTAGCAGACATTTTTAACACAATTGGTCCATCACTATCTGTTAGGGATTCGAGCATAAAAATGTAACAGAAAAAACAAAATTTTCGAATCCCTGCCGCATGATCTATGTATAATGAACGGATAATTACGGAGAATAGATGTTTACCTTATGAGCTTTATGATTATGGTTGTCAAAAGGAGATCCTAACTTTACCCAAACACCACGTATCCCGCCTTGACGATCTACGTCGTAGAGGTATCCGCACGAAAACTGATACGTAGGAGGCGTGTACTAGCACCAAGAACATACATGTTTTCCCCCCTCTCTCTCACCTTTAGCTGCTAGGGTTTTTTGTTTTTTATCTAATAAAAATGTAACCCTAATTTTACCCTTAAGGATGTTTATATAGAGAGGCTAAAAACAGTCCTAACCTTAATCCAAGTTAGAGTTTATTAAAATCTGAAATTCTATTTATTTAATAATTAAGTTTAACTCAATTACTAAATAACAACTAAATTTCGGATTTAATAATATACAAATTCGAATTTTATTTATCCCATTAACTAAGTCCAACTTATTTAATAATAAATAATTCAAATTTCCTTTTTTAATTCAAATCCAAATTTGAATTAAATATTCCTCCATGCTTTCTTTGTGCGACCCTATAGGTTATTATTATGTTGGAAATAATTTAAATTTCTCATATTTAAATTATAAACAAAGAGTGGCATTTATTAATACATCATTGCTACCCAAGTAATAATAATTAAATCGGTGATCGATTAAACCTTTCGTGAATAATGTATATTTTAATATAATCCCTTTAGCCTTATATTATAGATCAAACTCGAGGCATGTATTGTGTCATCCTCTGTTAATGTTTAATCCTTATTTCCTTGATCAATGAGTAAATTATTAAACAAATCAGTATTTGAGCACGACCATGCATTTTATAGTGTTACTCAATCTAGAGGCCAATAAAATCACTGCTTTAATAAAGGAGGGCTAAATCCCATCTAGATCATTCATATTTCTCATACTATTCATAATGTACCCAATGTCTACTTTTATTATTACCCGGTCAAGGATAACTTTCAATAGTATCAAAGTATATTAATTCTCGTATAGAAATATAACGATTTCAGGTTAAAGGACCAATATATCATTATCATTGTGAGGTTAACTTACGACACTTTAAACATGTAGTATCTCACAACGGGTCAATCCAGCACCACGTATTTAATACATGTGCCTGTGTTTTGACTTTAGTATCACCATACCTATGATCAATGAGATGTGATCATCAGCCAACAAACACACCTGTCTCAATGTATTTATTATCATCCCTTAACAATATTACTTGACTAGGGACCTATAGGAATATCAATACTATTCTCATAATCTCATTTCTAAGTCATGTACTTAGAGATATAGATTTACATATCATATTCCAAGGACATTTATTAATCTAACATTTTATTACAGAAATAAAGATATAATAAATTACTAAAGAACAATCCATAGAATCATAATTAATAATCCAAATATTTCATAATATAAATATAATAGTGTCGTCTCTAGGGCACAAACACTAATAATCTCCCACTTGCACTAGAGCCAATCACCCATGTATCTAATACCCATGAAACTAGTATGACCTTCATGCTTTTGCTGCGATAAAGCCTTAGTCAGCGGGTCTGCAATATTGTCATCAGTATGCACTTTATATATATGTATATCTCCTCTTTCATTAATCTCTCGAAGGAGGTGATATCTCCTAAGTATATGCTTTGCCCAGGAATGGGACCTTGGTTCTTTTGCCTTCGCGATGGCTCCATTATTATCACAGTAAAGATCAACTGGATTAATTTGTAATCGATGGAACCACACCAAGTCCCGTTATGAATTTCCTTATCCAAACAGCCTCCTTGGCTGCTTCACTGGCAGCAATATACTCAGCTTCCATTGTGGAATCAGCTATTCTCTCTTGCTTTGAACTCTTCCAGCTTATAGCACCTCCATTAAGGTAAAACACAAAACCTGACTGAGATACTGAATCGTCTCTGTCTGTGTGAAAGCTGGCGTCAGTGTAACCCTTTACAACCAGCTTCTCATCTCCTCCATACACCAAGAATGAATCTTTAGTCCTTTTTGAAGTACTTAAGAATATTCTTGACAGCTGTCCAGTGCCCCTCACCAGGATTAGACTGGTATCTGCTCGTCATGCTCAAGGCATACAAAACATCAGGACGAGTACATATCATCGCATATGGAACTTTGCGCATACGGCCCTTATCATCTAATGATTTAGGGCAGTTATCTTTTGAGATCAATATCCCATGAGACATTGGGATATATCCTCTTTTTGCCTCTTGCATCCCGAATTGATGCAATACTTGGTCAATGTATGTACTCTGACTTAGGCCAATTAATTTCCTTGATCTATCTCTATAGATCTTGATCCCTAATATATAGGTAGCATCGCCTAAGTCCTTCATCGAGAAACTATTTCCCAACCAAGTCTTAACAGCCTGTAGAAAAGGTATGTCATTCCCTATTAGTAATATGTCATCTACATATAGTACTAGGAATGCCACATGGCTCCCACTAACCTTTTTGTAAACACATGGTTCATCTTTATTTTGAATAAAGCCAAATTCTTTGACATTTTCATCAAAACGACGATTCCATCTCCTTGAGGCTTGCTTCAATCCATAAATAGATCGAAGCAACTTATAGACCATCTTAGCAAACTTGGGATCGACAAAACCCTCAGCTTGTATCATGTATACATCCTCTTCAAGTCTCCCATTTAAGAAAGCGGTTTTGTCATCCATTTGCCAAATCTGATAGTTGTAGTAAGCAGCTATTGCCAGCAAAATCCTGATGGGCTTGACCATAGCAACTGGTGAAAAGGTCTCATCATAGTCAATACCATGAACTTGTTTGAAACCTTTTACCACTAGTCGCACTTTATAGGTCTGTACTTTACCACCCATGTCAGTTTTCTTCTTGAAAACCCACTTGCACCCTATAGGTTTTACCCTTTCAGGTGGATTAACTAAAGTCTATACTTTATTTTGATACATGGATTCCATTTCGGATTCCATGACCTCTAGCCATCTCTCGGAGTCTGGACTGTTCATAGCATCTTGGTAGGTAAGAGGCTCATCATTATCTATAAGCATTACATCATCATCTTGAGTCAAGAGAAATCTATAATATATCTTTGGCTCATAACGAGCCCTACTAGATCTATGAACAACCTGTGTTTCCGGAGCAGGAACATTCTGATGTACTTCCTGCCTATTTTCCAACTCTGGTTCAATATTATTTTGTACAACTCGATCTTCATCGATATCTATAGTCTTCCCACCACTTGGAAAGTAACTATCTTTCAAAAAATACAGCGGTTCGATCAACAAACACTTTGTTCTCGGTAGGATTTTAGAAACTATACCCTTTAGTTTCTTCAGGATATCCCATAAAATAAAATTTATCTGATTTTGGTCCCAGCTTGTCAAACACCAAGCATTTCACAAATGCTTCACATCCCCGTACTTTCATAAAAGACTTGTTGTGACGTTTCTCAGTCCATATCTCATATGGAGTCTTTTATACCGATTTAGTTGGAACTCGGTTTAGTGTATATGTAGCCGTTTCTAGAGCATAACCTCAAAAACATATTAGAAGATCTGCTAGACTCATCATCTATCGCACCATGTCCAACAAGGTACAATTTCTCCTCTCAGAAACTCCATTCCATTGTGGCATTCTAGGAGGAGTAAGTTGTGATACGATATCATACTCCTTCAAGAAACCTTTAAACTCGAGGCTTAAGTATTCTCCTCCACGATCTGATCGTAGAACTTTTATACTTTCCCCTGTTTGCTTTTCCACTTCAGCCTAGTATTCTTTGAACTTTTCAAAAGAATCAGATTTGTTCTTCAAAAGATACACATATCCATATCTGCTGAAATCATCAGTAAAAGTAATGAAGTAGTAAAAGCCACATCTTGCCATCATACGCATGGGACCATATACATCACTATGTATAAGTCCTAATCGTTCGGTGGCCCTTTCACCTTGTCCGGTAAAAGGAGCTTTAGCCATTTTGCCAATGAGACAAGATTTGCATTCTTCATATGATTCAAAATCAAACTTATCCAAGTAACCATCTTTATGTAATCTGGAAATGCGTTTCTCATTTATGTGACCTAAACGACAATGCCAACGGTATGTTTGATTTGAGTCTTTCATATTAATACGTTTATTATCATTATTTATGTTATAGACTAGAGTATCTATATCAATAAAATATAAACCATTAAACAAACGTGCAACCCCATAGGTAACATTATTGGATCAAAAGGAACAACTATTTTTCTAAAATCAAAAATGAAAAACCTTTCTTGTCCAAACAAGAAACCAAAATAATGTTTCTGCAAATCGCAAGCACGTAAAAACAGTTATCTAATTTTAAAACAAGCCCAGTGGGCAACGATAAATGATAAGTCACTACAACTAAAGCAGCAACCTTTGCTCCATTGCCAACTCGTAGGTCGACTTCTTCCTTCGCCAATGTCCTACTTCCCTGCAGTTCCTGCACATTTATACAAATGTTAGAACCACATACAGTATCTAATACCCAAGATGTAGAAGTATACAAATTGACTTTTATAACATAAATACCTGAATCAGAAGCAGTAACAACAACCTTCTTCTTCTTCTTCAGATCCTCCAAATAAGCATGACAGTTCCTCTTCCAATGACCTGGTTTCTTGCAATAGTGACAATCACCGACCTTTGGAACACCACCTTTAGGCTTCAAAGCCTTGGTCGAATTAGGTTTCAGATTGGCATTCAATTTAGATCCCATATTCCTCTTTCCTTTCCATTTACCCTTTTCTTTGGCCTTCCCCTTATTCACCATCAACATGGGAGTAGGGGATGCCTTCTGAACATTGGTCTCAGCAGTTTTCAATATAGCCAACAATTCGGTAGGGTTCTTATCTATCTCATTCATATTGTAATTCATCACAAATTGAGAATAGCTGTTGTTTAAAGATTACAAAATTAGGTCAATCTGGTGCTCCATAGCAATCGGGTACCCAACTTGGCAAGGTACTCAATATACCCAATCATCCTTAGAACATGCGGTCCAACCGGATCACGTTCTCCATGCTTACATGCATACAACGATTTGAAAGTATCAAACCTCTCCTGACGAGCCTATCCTTCAAACATACATTTAAGGTGATCAATCATATCATAAGAATCCATATTCTCATGTTGTTTCTGAAGTTCAGCACTCATGGTCGCTAACATGAGACATTGAACATCTGTGTCATCATCGATATGTTTATGATAAACATTATGTTGAGCACGGGATGCTCCTTAAGGGAGAGGTGCAGGGAGAGGGATATATATGACATAGAGCTTGCGCTCTTGTTTGAGGAAAATCCTCAAGTTCCTCTGTCAATCAAGGAAGTTTATTCCTGTCAGCTTGTCCTTCTCAAGGACTGATTGTACAGAGAAGTTGTTTGAATTGATTGTCATTTGATATCTACAATGTTTAAAATGCATAAGATAAATTAGTCTACAGATGATTATTAAATTATGTTCAAGTGATTATTCATATATATTTAAAATATATATCTCCCACTATTTTATCAAATCAATAGCCCTAACTATTAATTCAGAAAGAGTATCTTCTATATACTTTCTAGTGAGCCAAGATCCAAATTTTCACAATGTTTTAGTTCAGCTTTGACTTTACTCCTAAAACATGATTCAACAAGGTAGACAACATTTGTCAATTATATTAACTATATAACTCTTGGATAGTCTAGTGGAACAACATTTATTCATCCAATAAATCTCACCAAACTGTATGCCTCTAAGTTCACAATCTTATTGTGGTAACTTAGTTAAGTCAAAACCCAAAGGTCTAAAAAGTATCATATACTTCAGCACGCCGTCCCATGATAGATGGGAGTACTTCGCTCTGGTGAACCCACTCCTTATCGATCTAGGGGTTAACGCGTTGGACATATTGGAAGGCATCTACACAACTTATTATAAACATTATGGTTTTGTTAGTATTATAATGATCATGATCCCATCATAAAGAGATTCCCAATTTTTCCTTGAATAAAATACTTCAAATCAATACTCGTCAATGGTTTGATTTCTAGGTAGTGGAGGAGTCACATCGATCTCGCTTAAAACCCATAGCCTTACAAGTTCAATGAACCTGTTGTTGACAAAATCACCCCATGTCGAAAATAAAGAAGATTCGTATTTCATTCCGTGTTTCATAAACACGAGAATCTCATAATCGTTTGTAAATTTTAAAATCTTGAGTCGTTACAGATTTTATCTTGTATAGGCATGACATGGGTGACATATCTAATGCATACATTCATGCATGATTAATCTAATTAAAGCATGCATTATTAACTATTCTATACATACATTCATACATCAATATGTAAAGTGTGGTATGTAAACATGCTTGGTTATGGCCTTTATCCTATGTGATCCTTTCAAGCTAATGAAAGGATCAAGGTCAATCTATGGTGAATAATATAAATGCAATTATAATTACAAGTCTTCATTCTTTTTGTCTCGATTGTTGCTTCTCCTCTTGGATCATTCCTTCTTGAAGTACATTTCATAAAAACAACCTATATTAATGTACTTACATAAGAAAACTCGAGATACATTCGAGGTAATATAGTTACAAGAATAATGAAAACGACATGCAAGTCGTATTTATAGAACCAAAACCATAAACTTTAATCTAAAGGTCTTAAGGCCATAACCAACACCATGCTCAAGAAAACAAATAAAGAACTTGAAAAAAAATAAAATATAGCGGGGGTCCGGGGGCGGCATCCCCCGGGTGGGGTCCAGGGCGGCAGCCCCGGGCGGGGGTTCGGGGGCGGTAGACCCCGGCTGGGGTCGGAAGACCGGTCTTGTACAGAATTCTCAATTTTGGAACAACAAATCATATATGAACCAGTCTCTGCCTCTACTGCATCATATGCAGTTCCAGAAGAATGTATCATATACATACTAAACATACCCCGTTTCACAGATCATGTCAACACACCATATGTCCAATAGATTAGATTAATATCTATAAACCAGACATCATGTATAACATATAAATCACATACTGATCAGTCATGGCAAAAAATTACATGCTCATATCATTATATGTATATACATCACGTGAATATCCATAAAGCTCTACATAATCAGTTCGATCATAAATCAACATAACAGCATGCCTATTAAATCTCATATATAAATCGTATCACATACATACATGGCAGATCTGATTTATGCTTAATATATTGAAAAACTGTAAAACACATAACCAAAATATCCCATTATACACATAGCTCTGATGCCATTGTTAGGGATTCGAGCATAAAAGTGCAACGAAAAAACAAAATTTTCGAATCTCTACCGCAGGATCTATGTATAATGAACGGATATTTACGGAGAATAGATGTTTACCTTAAGAGCTTTACGATTATGGTTGTCAAAAGGAGATCCTAACTTTAACTGAACACCGCGTATCCCGCCTTGACGATCTACGTCGTAGAGATATCCACACGAAAGCTGATACGGAGGAGGCATGTACTAGCACCAAGAACGGACATGTTTTCCCCTTTCTCTCTCTCACCTTTAGCTACTAGGGTTTTATGTTTTTTATTTAATAAAAACGTAACCCTGATTTTAGCCTTAAGGATGTTTATATAGAGAGGCCAAAAACAGTCCTAACCCTAATCCAAGTTAGAGTTTGTTAAAATCTGAAATTCTATTAATTTAATAATTAAGTTTAACTCAATTACTACATAACAACTGAATTTCGGATTTAATAATATACAAATTCGAAATTCATTTATCCCATTAATTAAGTCCAACTTAATTAATAATAAATAATTCAAATTTTCTTTTTTTAATTCAAATCCGAATTTTAATTAAATATTCCTCTATGCTTTCTTTGTGTGACCCTATAGGTTATGATTACGTTGGCAGTAATTTAAATATCTCATATTTAAATTATAAATAATGAGTGGCATCTAGTAATACATCATTGCTACCCAAGTAATAATAATTAAATCAGTGATCGATTAAATCTTTCGTGAATAATGTACAATATAATATAATCCTTTTGGCCTTATATTATAGATCAAACTCAAGGCATGCATTATGTCATCCTCTGTTAACGTTTAATCCTTCTTTCCTTGATAAATGAGTAAACTACTAAATAAATCAGTATTTGAGCACGGCCATGCATTTATAGTCTTACTCAATCAAGAGGCCAATAAAATCACTCATTTAATAAAGGAGGGCTAAATCCCATCTAGATCATTCATATTTCTTATACGATTCGTAATGTACCTAATGTCTACTTTTATTATTACCCGGTCAAGGATACCTTTCAATAGTATCAAAGTATATTAATTCTCGTATAGAAATATAATGATTTCAGGTTAAAGGACCAATGCATCATTGTCACTGTTAGATTAACTTATGACACCTTAAACATGTAGTATCTCACAACGGGTAAAAGCTTCTACAGCCGGTTGACCAAATATCACCATACCTATGATCAATGAGATGTGATCATCAGCCAACAAATACACTAGTCTCAATGTATTTATTATCATTCCTTAACAATAATACTTGACTGGGGACCTTTAGAAATATCAATACTATTCTCATAATATGATTTCTAAGTCACGTACTAAGAGATATAGATTTACATGTCATATTCCAGGGACATTTATTAATCTAACATTTTATCACAGAAAATAAAGATATAATAAATTACTAAAGAATAATCCATAGAATTATAATTAATCATCCAAATGTTTCATAATATAAACATAATAGTGTTGTCTCTAGGGCACAAACACTAACACTATCGGTACCAGAATCTTCCTCATCAACCAACTTAGTACCAGCTGTTATGCTCTTTTTAGGTCCTGAAACCTTCCTAACTCCACCTTATTTTTCCATAGATTTGGGTGAAGGTGAACCAACTCTTGGACTTGATTGTCTCTCAGACACATCAGTCTCAGCTAGTGGTTTGGATTCTTTAACTTATTTCTTTTGAGAGAAATCAAAGATGAGAGACTCTTTAGATTTAGGTTGTGAAAGTGAAACACTTGGGTCAGGAACATGGTTGGATGTGCCCTGCTCCATGTATGAGTTACAGTATCTGTGAGATATTTTGTTAGACAAAAATACCCACATTTCTCTTGGTAGTAATGTACTTCTTCTGAAACTATCTTTCCTTTTAACTAAATCAATCAAAGACTTTGAATTGATTTGAAAGATCATTAATAATTCATCTTTCTCAAAATTCACATCAGGTAAGAGATATGTAAAAAATAGTTGTAAAAATCTAATAGATCCAACTACATTTTCCTTATCACTCAACCTTGCTATCAGGAATTGAAGGATTGTATTACCATAATCAAATGCATACCCTTTTAACAAAGAATACCCTAACTGTATTAAAGATAAATATAGAGCATCAAAGTTAAATACCTTATTGAGAAATGCTCTGCTTATATAGTCAAAGTAAAATTCCATTCATTTCTGAGCTTTGTCCTAAACAGCTCCCTGGCCTTGGCAAACTCGGTGTTATGGCCTATTTTTCTTACCAATTCAAACATAGTGGAAGTTGGAGTCACAACTGGTGTCCTTCCCTCCAATTCAGGCATCTTTAATGCCTTCTCAATCACAGTGGCATTGATTTCATACTCTTGGTTATCATATTTGAACAAAATCACTTGTCTTTCAGCATCAACAGAAGAATTATCCCAAATTTGCATTACATGTTTAAACCAAACTCTAGACGGAGCCGTTAAAGCATAACCAATTTCACTTTTAGCTAGATAATCTTGAATCATCTTAAAAACATGAGGAAACCCAATCCTGAACCAAAAAGATCTAAGGGCTTACTAAATCATGCAATGGGGCTTTGAAATTGGTTGCAGCAAATGTCTTATGATTGAACACATACTTGGTGGCATTGAAAGTGGAGACAGAATCAGTGGTGGTCATTTTGAAAATTAGGGTTTTGTGATGAAAAGCTTGAACTCAAAAAATTTTCAGAGAGAAAAGAAGGTGAGCAATTGTGTGTATTGTTTGTAATATGAATGTGAATAGTTTATCAATTATTGATAGTATCAGTAATAGACAGTAAGACAATAATAGGCATGTCATATTTTAATTTGATGACATTATTAGTGGAATGGATAATGTGTAACGCCCCCAAATCCGGGGTCAGAGGATTTGGTCGTCACTATGGAACCTCAATCCAAAATAACCTGTTAAATTAATAAATAAATGCCAGCAAAAGATATTTATCATCTATGACCCCAATTAATCCAAGATCTTTTAAGGTTACAGTTCTAGAAACAAGATATCCAAATCCCACAAATAAATTTTTCACTTTCTTTTAAAACTCTTTTCAACAATTCTCAATCTCAAAACTTAACCCGCTAGTATAACTTCAAAAAGAAGTGTACTAGGCCCAACTATAAAATACACAACTATAATATATTATAATATAAACAACTTTATACAATAAAACTTACACTAGTCCGCAAACCCTGGACCAACCACCTTTTAAAAGCTTCTTCTTTGCTTCCTCGAATTACGCGGCTGAACAATGCAAGTTAATCCTCATTGGAGGTTAAATTTAAAAACAGAAAAGTATGAGCGAAAGAAATGCTCAGCAAATTCATTATAATATATATGGTCATTTTGATATTAAACCGACATCTGCAATAGCGCAAAACATTTTAAAATCATAATTGATGAAACAAAAATTTATTAAAGAATCGGATAATTATTTCTCACTGTACTCAAAACTCTTTTTGACATTTTCGAGCGAAATGCTTCAGCAATACTTTGAATCTTGACGAGAACAAATCTCGTAAATAGTGTTTACGGAAATATCGTAAAAACACTAACATGAAACAATGATTATGGAGTGGATCATAAACTTTATTCAAAACTGAACCCTTAATATTAATACTAATTTTGTTATCATATCAAATTTGATATCAATATGAACTTTGACGCTCACAACATCCCATACTGAAGTCAACATCAATCATTTATACTAATACCACCTTTGATATTTAACAACAAAGTAAGTATCAACAAAAATCAGAAACTAAATCAAAACTACATTTCACCATTAATCTAAAACAGAAACAGTTGATAAATCATTTATTCTATGATTATCAAAAACAATATGATAATTTAGATTGGAATCCTCGAACGACGGTGTGTTGCCGCCGGTGATCAGCCGCGGGGCAACACCAGTATGCCAAGCTTATCCAACTAAACAAAGGGGTACCCAAAGCACAGATCGGCCTAGCAAGGTATTATATCCTATACAACACATAACTCACACTGGACCGCCTCCACGGCCAATTACGCCACCATCCTATCTTAAAAACATTTTATTAAAAGGGGTCATAATACTCGACACCCTTATAAAATTTTATTCCCCCATTTACTTGGGCAGGAATACTCGCAAAACCAACTCATTTTTCTTAAAATCCAAAACATTTATAAATCCATTTATTTGATAAGTAAAATCACTTAGCTATTCTGAACATAGAATAACAGAAGAGTACTTGCATAAACAGAATCATTTAATTCAGCGATATGTAAAACATTTATCTTTTCCGAACTGCGAATAGGGAAAGCAATACTTGCATAAGAAGATTTAAAATAAATATCACTTGAACAATAAGTGATGATAGGGATACTTGCCTTTGGTTTTTAGCAATTAGTCACACTCGTAATGACACATTTATTCTCACATTCTGTCTCAAAACATCACCGTCTTTCTTTTCAACACTTTACTAATATGTTGCTCCTGCGGTTGCTAGAAGCCAGATATCCAATACCATTCCATCTCATTCTTTATCCAACGTCTTTTCCTGATCAAATCAAATGATTAACATCTATAATTAAAAGATATAATTTTAATCGTCTAAACTATAATTACTTGACGAACTACGCGTCAAAACCCTATCATCTACCCATATGATAGCCCACATATAAAGGAAACAGTCAAACACAAGACTGTTGACTCATGTACGCACGCAATTTACAGAATATATAAACACATAAGCCACGTATCAAATAATTCATATCACATATGACTCTGTTCATCAAAAGGTTCGACTCGGTACGCTTAAAACTAAAATCGGGTCAAAAATATGATTTATCGTTCAAAAATCGACTTAGAATTAGCTTTCAAAACAAGAGACCTTTCGAAACAAAAGGATTTGGGTCTTGAAAGTATTTTTAATGAAAGCGGAATATTTTTTTGAGTCTCTAAGCGTTTGTTTCGTATTAAACAGACGAACGATATATTTATTACGAATAAAATAAGAATAAATCAAAACAAATTATAAATAATTGAATCAAAATTATGATTTTCGAAAATAACAAAAGATAATAATTTGAAATTGAAATAAATATTTTAGAAAAACTTTCGAAATAACGTCTTTGTAAAATGAACTTTTCCCGGGGTCAGACCCCTCAAAATCAATCCTAAACAACACAATCCGACTGTACTACAATAAAACCAATAAATTTAAAACACACAGTAATTTATATTTATATATATAAACACTCCAGAAATGAAAAACATGGCCAAAAATGACATATACAACAACTTCTGAAATTTATGAAATAAATATATAAACACTAACATTCTATAATATACACAAGTACGAAGACGGAATTTCGGAATCGTTACCCAAAATAAATTCTGATCACCCCAAAGTGAATATCTGATGTCCAGAAAATATCTCCAGAAAAATGCAAAATTAATAGCGATAGATATATACACGCTGATATGCCATGTGGAGTAATCAACACCGTCAAACTCCTTTTCTATGCCCCGGAAATAAATTAGAATGGAAAATATGCTACGCAAATTTTCTTCTCAAAACCTCGCAATATATATACCTATGCATAGGTATCGAAGCGCTGATCATTTTTATATATAATAATTGAAATTTGGACGGACGGTTTGAGAGATATGAATTTTTGAAAATTAAAAATATATACGAAGGAGATAGAAGTGAATGAGAGAAGAGAGAGGGGGAGTTTGGCGAAATAAAGGAAATAATAAAATGGGGGAGTACTGGGGGCCAGGGTGGGGTGCGTGCTCGCCACATTTTTCATTTTTTTTCTGTTTTACTTATTATTTTTTTCATTTTGTTTTAACTAAAATCAGTACAATATTTAAATAATTAGCCCCAAAATTAATAATTAACGGGGAATCATATTTAATCAAATAAACATAAAATTTATATCAAAATTTTCTAAAAATTATGATTATTCCAAATATGTGAAAATATAAAATATTTGGAAGTCCCACAATTTTATAAAAATAAAAATCTGATTTTTGTGGGGTTTGATGTCCCCATAGGGGCCCGGTCCGATAATTGTTATGAAACCGAAATATTTCTAAAATTCTGGGAATATTTAAAAACTAATAACATAAAATTTTCATAATTTTTAAAACATTTATAAATCGTGCGTCATATCCGCATTTTACGATTTAACGAACAAACGTGCGGGTAAATATAACCCAATTTTTTTTTGAAATAATTTTAAAATTCTCAAAATATTCAAAACTTAAGAAAATATAAGTTTCATGATTTTTGAATCATTCTATAATTTAATACTGAATTTACACTTATATATCGGATCCAAAAATAGATTACTTAGCCGCCAAGTAACTATAAAATGATATAATTTAATACCAGATTTGGATAATTATCAGAACCAAGATTCTTATAAAACACCCTATGAGAAAATAATGTACAAATATCCTGTCTCCCGAGAATATGGGTTTTATTGATCTACCGAAATGATTATCGTATCAAAAATTTTGCGCCAGGACTCGTACGGGTCAAACAGTAATCCGGATCAAAAAAGTCAAAATACGGAAAATATCTGGAAATATCAGATTAGGTTAGGAAGGAGTTTTTCTGAAGAGTTTCGGGTTGTAAAAAAACAAAAACGGTTGAAGTTTGATGATTCCCAGCTTTATAAAATAGTTTTATAATTACTCAGAAAATAATTATTAAACCTATAAATCCTTAAAAAATCATATAACACTCCAAAAATTACCATAAAAGTATTATAATTATCTATACTTTATTCTGGATATATTAAAAATCAAAATACTTACGTTTTATCACATATAAACACCCAAATATAAATATCAATCATCAGATAGTTCACCAAAATTCCCATAATATTCACATAATAATTATTTATTGATAAAAATAATTGCATGATATTTCCCGGATATTACAAAATATTTTAAATTTACCGATATCAATGAGATCGACTTTCAAATAAGTTTTGAAAATAATACATTTAAATAAATATTTTCAGAAATTAACGAGGATCGATATAACGCTTAACAATTAGCACATTACCATTTAATAACACGAACTCATCACAAAGGAATAAAATATATACCATTTTATTCCTTCTAAATCATAAAAGCACATACATATATATATATATTCAAATAATAATTATAATAATTCTAAAAATACGGGATATTACAATCTACCCCCTTATAAGGATTCTTTATTTGAATATCTTTTTCCTGTCCGAATCGTCCTCAGAATCAGTAGAAGAAAGCACTAAGGGTATTCTTACCAACTTTCCAATCTTTCATATGTAACTTTTCTCAATTATACCACACAGTTATCACGGGAGCTTCATTCCACACCATTGTTCCTTCCACATACCATTTGACCAATTTCTCCATAAAATCACTTTTACCGATAGAGAGAGAAAGAATAGAGAGAAAGATAAAGAAAAAGAAAAAGAAAAAGAAAAAGAAGGAGAGATAGAGATAAATAGAGAGAGAAGTAAAGAAACAGACTAACTTCGTTATACACCATTGATATTTTAATCGCATTGCAGTCCAGTGCCGCTATTAGTAATCCCATCATATAGCCTTAGTTTTCCTTGACAATGATAACTCAGCCCAAACTTGATTGGCATACCTTCGTATATTTGAGATAATAAAATCATGAAATTTCAAAGAGAAAAGAATTTCACATTATAACGGGTGTCCCACCATTGTGGTTACCAAAATCTGAATTTGTAAGAAAGTGTTGTTGAAATGAAAGAATAACCGAGAGATCAATTTGATCAAATGAACTTGGTATTGCGTGCCCAAATTAAGACACTACTAAAGGTTGTTAACCTTCTTATAGTCACAACACACACAAGTGATGGCGTCCCATCCAACTCCTATCACACAGACAAGTATATCTTGTGTCCCCTATAGTTAGGGTTGTTCATTTCAATCAGAATAAAAGAGTATTAAAGGAATTCAAACTCGAATGAATAAAACTGAAAAGATTTCAAAGCTGATATTTCTAGAGGAAATGAAATTCAGAGAACAAAATTCTGGCATAAAATGACTAAACGAGTGTTAGGGAATATATCCTCTAACAGATACCTTTTTTGAGAGAGAGGTCAAAAGAAGTTATAGAAAGAGAATGTATTGCCAAAGTCTTAATACTTATTTTCCATTTAAACTCTTTTGTTGACTCGCAATCCGATTCTAGACAATTCTTCATATTCTAAGGATATCGATAATCTTCATCATCGTCGAATTGTAATAGCCTTGGAAGATTCCACGATAGAAGTTTGCAACTGCCACGAGTTTTTGTCTAGCTCAACTGAACCTTCTCAGACGAATGCGCCTATCTTAGCGTATTTGTTGCTACTATAACCAATAGTCCAACAGGAACTCGATATGAGCTCAAACGTCCTTATATAGCTATACACACTCCTACACACTCTCGTTTCTAGTTTAATATAATCTCAGCTCTGATACCAACCTGTAACGCCCCCAAAATCTGGGGTCAGAGGATTTGGTCGTCAGTATGAAACCTCAATCGAATATAACCTGTTAAATCAATAAATAAATGTCAGCGGAAGATATTTATCATCTATGACCCCAATTAATCCAAGATCTTTTAAGGTTATAGAAACAAGATATCCAAATTCCACAAATAAATTTTTCACTTTCTTTTAAAACTCTTTTCAACAATTCTCAATCTCAAAACTTAACCCACTAGTATAACTTCGAAAAGAAGTATACTAGGCCCAACTATAAAATACATAACTATAATATAATATAAACAACTTTATATAATAAAACTTACACTAGTCCGCAAACCCTGGACCAACCACCTTTCAAAAGCTTCTTATTTGCTTCCTCGAATTACGTGGCTAAACAACGCAAGTTAATCCTCACTGGAGGTTAAATTTGAAAATAGGCAAGTATGAGCGAAAGAAATGCTCAGCAAGTTCATTATAATATATATATATGGTCGTTTTGATATTAAACTGACATTTACAATAGTGCAGAACATTTTAAAATCATAATTGCTGAAATAAAAATTTATTAAAGAATCGGATAATTGTTTCTCACTGTACTCAAAACTCTTTTTAATATTTTCGAGCGAAATGCTTCAACAATACTTTGAATCTCGACGAGAACAAAGCTGTTAGGTCCCAATGTGTTTGTAGAAGGGGGGGTTGAATACAAACAGTACCGAATAATCGAATTAAATACGAAATAAAAAATGTGAAACAAAATTCAAGTTAAATAAAAATATTATTAAACTTGAAAGGTGTTACAACAACTATATCGATTACAAGGAATTAATCTCAAATTAATTATCACAAATTTAGAATAAATTCGACATGAACTTTTTCTATTTTTGCAATAATTAGAATCAAATGCTAAACGCGATTTGAGATTAAGTTCTAGGGATTTTGATCCGCTAGATTGTTACACAAGAACAAGATAAATAATTCTAGTGGTTTGGATTTAACTTTATAAACTAGAAATTTGATCTTAAAGTTTGCAGAGAAGATGAAATATTGTTCTGCTTCTTTTTCTTTTTGCTGTGTTCTTGACTTCTGTTTTGATGATTAAGTTGAATGGCTGCTTCTGCTTCTTTTAACAACCAACAGAATAGAATTGAACTGGCATGACAATCTCTTTGGCTCAGCAAGACTTTCGGTAGGACTATCTTTTAGAACTAGCAAGACAATCAGAATGAACTAGCAAGACTTTCGGTATGACAATCAATTGTCATACCGATTGTCATAGTAGTTCAAACAGATTGTTTTTGCTGAAAATAAATAGATTTAAATCCTATAAAAATTCTGGTAAGACAATCCTTTTGAATTAGCATGACTTTCGGTATGACTATTGATTGTCATATCGATTGTCATACTAATACAATCAGTTGTCTTGTTGAATTAAAACAGATTTTTAAACCAATTTAAATTCTGAAAATTCTTAATATTATTTCAGAATTAATTAATCAATTAATTTAATTAATCAAATAAATTAATCTTTTGCAGATATAATTTATTTTCTTAATTAAATTATATGGCTTAATTAATTAATAGAGAATTAATACTAATCTTGAGCAGCATCTATTCTTCTGTATATCTTCTGAAAATCACAGAAATATATGAATCAATTCCACCACTTCAATGTTGACACTCGATGTACTGTCTGGTTCATGAGTGACTAACTTCCGTGACGTTTCTTCATGTCTTGACTTTGACATTTTGATTTTCTTCAGATTAAATCCTTGTAATTAATGATACTCTGACGACATCTCTGTCACTTGATTAAATCCACGATCTTGATTTATATCACTGAGGCTTGATCAATTTCTTGAACTTCTTCCAGTGAATTAACTCCTCAAGTCTGTAGATGAACCTTGTTTCTGAATCCTCTGATAGATGTTACTTTGCGAGATCTCTCTGACGGTCGATCCATTATTTACTTATTACATTCTTATTTGAGTTGAGTTGAATCCTCGAATATACAAATAGGCTATGACATATGCCTTACAATCTCCCCCTATTTGTTTGTTAGACAATAACACACAAATACCTAGAGGATAACTCAACTAACAAATAAGAAAAAGATATAAACATAAATGCAAAGTAAATAGTAGAAAAGTTCTGGACTAGATTTAACATTTTCGAGATTCCAAGTAGATGTTCCTCTAGACTGAACATATCTTCAAGTAGTTTCATCTTCATTTGTACAACCACATTTCCTGTTGAGAAGCCCATATCTCTCTTGCTTCTCCCCCTATGAGAATCAACTGATTAAAGAAGATCACATTCGTTTACCACCTCTCCCGTACAATAGGATCCGCAGATAAAAGCCAATGGTACTCCCCTTTTGAAAACAGCTTCTTCCCTTACTAGAAAATCACCTTGTGTTTACCACCTCTCCCGTACAATAGGATCCGTAGTTACAAACAACAATGGTGTGGTGTAGTGTACATGTAGGATCTTTTTCTTCCTCCCTGCTATTTCTCCCCCTTAGTTGAGGAATCCTCCAAACTATTTCTTAAGCTTTTATCTCCCCCTTAGAGAAGGAATGTATGCCGTTGTCTGAAGGAGTTCTCATATTTCACTTGGTTGGAAAAGAAATAACAAGTAGTTTTTTTTTCTTCCTCACTGTGAGTGTGTGATTGTGTTTTAGTGTACCTCACATGTGTTTCACTCTTCTCTCCACTCGTGTTTACACTCATTCTCACAAGTGTATCACTCCTCTCATAGCTCCAACATTCAGTTGTACCTGCAAGGAAAATCACCTTAGCCATCCTTAAGGAGGTCACAGGTGGTGCAATGGGAGTTCGTAAATCCCCATCCTTGTTAAACTCGTCAGATGAATCTGAGTCATAATCTACAAGTTGCTAGTTTCCCTTTTAGGGTTCCAGATTTGAATTCTGGGAAGGTAAACAATGATCCAACAAATTTAGCATAAAGATCAAAGTTCCCTTCTAATGTCTGTGAAGACTTTTCCTTGTGACTTATCAGATAAAATCTGAATCATTGTCAACAAGTTGCCGATCTGCACCTATGTCAGATCCACTATCCGCAGATGCATCCAGGGGATTTAAGCCTGGGGAGGTAGATACTGACCACTGTCATATGGATTTTGGATCAGTATCCTCTCCTAACACCTATAAAGGCAATTGGTCCATTAACGAACCTTGAACAATCAAATCTGACCTTAAAATGGTCGAAACTTTTATTTCCGTCAACTCGTCCTTTATGTGTGTAACCTTTCCTTGTGCATCAAGAATTGTTTATATTTGAGGTGGTGACACTACATCGGATACCTTGGCCGACAGGCAAAATTTCAATAGACGCACCCTGTTGAGAGAATGAATCTAGTAACTGTTTTTGTGCCTTTTCAGCCATTACATCTTTTTGAGAAGATGTATGGGGGCTAGCAGTTGTCTTGGTTTAAGTACTACTCATCTATGTAGGAGACAGAGCTACTGGGCTGAATTCAGAACCTTCCTTATGTGGTGCACTAAGGCACTATCTCCCTCACGCTCATTCATACTACATTTAGTGGTAAAAGAGTGTTGGTTGGTTCTGTTTTTGTGTTTGTCTTTACAATCCGGGATAGAAGTTATGGGTTTTCAACCTCATGACTGTCAATGAAAGAAAGCCATTGGAGACTGAACCTGTATCACAGAATATATGGTAATAGAGAGAAAATGATTTACAATAGTGATTTCAAAAGATTTTACATGACATAAGAAATCACTAATGTATAAAGAAGTTTGAGTTCAATCATAGCATTATCAATATATCACTGCACATATAAAACAATATGTTTGTGCCTAGTGATAAGATAGTTATTAATATGACGACTCTACTTATTCATATAAAACTGTAACTGCAGTTAGAGTGCCATACCATGTCCTTGACGATTGCTTGAGCAGTATACTAGTTCACTTGGAATTGCATAGTCCAATAGATCTACAACTACAAAGTCCATGAACTGTGGTACACTGACTTCCTCTTTTGACTCACCAAACAGGAGTACACTTGTACACATCTTACTAGAGTTCAATTCCAAGTGTAATGTGCAGCAGGTGCTTGATATGTCATAATATTCCCAAGTCTCGTGACTGGTGCTATATGTTGGATACTGCTTCCTGATAATAACCTAGGACAATATACAAAATTTCACTGATAATATATCCAGCTTGTAAACAGCCATATCTCTCAGATAAACCTTTGCTGTTATCTCCAAAGGTAACCAGGGGGCCAGCTTTCTCAATCCACATTTGATAGCAGGGCTCTATCTCCGGTCATATGTCTTGATGATCCACTGTCAAGAATCCACACTTCCGGTTTCACCTATTTAATGCCCTGCACTACAAATAGATTAGACCTTCTTCGGAACCCAAACTTGGTTGGGCCCGGCATACTTGTAGAACTGTCCTTTGTCAGGCAAAATAACATTTTTAATTTTAATTGTCTCAACTTTCTCAATGACTGAACATTTGACCTTGTAAACAGCCTTAACAAATTTCTGTTTAAGCTTAGGCACAAATGTCTCCTTTCTAGCCTTAGAAGGACTAGCAGTCTTAGACCTATCATGCTTCTTGTTATTCACATGCTGACGAGGAGTAGTCTTATCATTAGAAATATGCTTACCATTAAAATAAGCATACATCATATTAAAAGCACAAGACATACAATTAGAAACACCACATGCTTTATGAGAGTGATTAATAGCAGGCAATTTATGCATGGCAGATATGGCATTTTTGTTATCCAACTCATGTGTGTCTGAGTTAGTCTCAGTTGCTTTCACAACTTTGACTGGAACTTTCGACACACTTGACTTGGAAACAACCTTCTCATTAACATGATCTTCAGCACGTATTTCTTCCTGAATAACAGAAGAGGTCGCATCAAATGGTTCAGCAATTGATGGTTTATAGAGGGGTTCATCAACACCCTTAAGCACATGTGGTACTTCCCTCCCTTTAGCACAAACACGAGGAGGGGAGTTTATGCCTAATTCTCCAATAGCAACATTGTAATCATAACCTAATCCAGATGTTTGATTAACAGATTGCTTACTGTAGAACTCTTTAGCCTTCGAACAAGAATTGAAGTAGGCTCTAACCTTAGTCTCAAGACCGGTGATCTTGTCTTTGAGAATAGTTTCGAGTTTTCTATAACAGTCAACTCTATTCTCTAGAAAAGATACTTGTTCTTTTAATTTGTCTTGATTAATGTGCACAAGTCTTAATTCATTGACCTCTTTCTCAAGGTCTGTGATCTGTAAACTTAACAGTTCATTATCACGACGTGCACAATCTAAGTTACCTCTTAGATGATAAACCATTTCAGCATCAGAAAGTTTTACCTCTATTCTTGACGATGAAGCTTTTCCATCAATAGCCATAAGAGCAATGTTAGGTCACACACACACTGTAGAGGGGGTGAATACAGTGTATAGTACACTCAAATCGAACTTTAAGAACTTAAGTAACAGAAAACAAACTTTATTGAAACAATAAACTCTATTACAGTATGGAACTGTTACCTCTCAGTGATGAACAAATATCACGAGAGCTGCAAGGGTTACAATGAATAATCTTTTCTAATAATGATAACACTTATAGTGTAAACCCTATGTCTGTGTTTATATACTACACAGTTACAAGATAATCGCTAATTGATATGGAATATAATTCTGCTTCCTAAAATATATCAATCAGATATCTTTTCTTCCAAGTATTCCATTCTTCACGGAATTCCTTCTTCATGCATATCTCTTCTTATGTTTATCTCGATCTTCTTTCCTTTAATCAGCTACTGTCCTTATCTGATTGTCCTTCAGCACTTAAGTTCTGATATCTATCTTCTGATGATTATCTCCTGATAATATAAGTACTGATATCCTTAAGTCCTGACTTCCAGTATAAGTACTGATCAACAATTAAGTACTAATTTATCCTGTTCACGTAAGATTCTGAAAGCTAAACATAAAACATATTATCCATGACATTATCAAATATATCTAACAATCTCCCCCAACTTGTAAATTAACAAAATATACAAGTTTAACAGATATTTGATGATGTCAAAAACATTAAGTACAAATGCATGAGAAATAGACTAGATAACTACAACTTACAGTCCTTAAAGTTTTTACCAATTTCAACTTCTGATAACAACTTCAATCTGTATAAATATCATAATTTAAGCAGTTGTAGATCTTCGACTTGGCTTCTTCATTTTCTGATCTCTCTGATGTCAGGAGTTGTTCTGAGATAGTTCTTCAACAAACATTTCTCAGTATATCTTAATTCATCAATCATTCTCCTTTTAACATCTTTAAGCTCTGCAGTATCTTCACCAGTTTGAAAGATTGCAGCTCTGAGATCATTAATCTTTGCTTTTCTCAACTCCTGATCTAGTCTTATGACATAAGCTTTGTCAGACTCAAGATTGAATTCAAGTCCCTTAATACCAATATACGTTCTGATTTGTGCAGTATTAGGCTTCATATCAACAATATCACCATTGTGATCTCTGTACTTTGGAACATATATGCTGTCAGACTTAACAGAATAAAGCCTTTTTTGTCTCTGAATCTGTTCTTTTAAGTAGTTTGCAGCAGTCTCTGTTATTCTGTCATCCACTTGAAGTAAGAAAAGTACATGCTCCAATTCTTCAAAATACTTCAAAGGAATGGCATTTTGTCTTATATGATAAACCCTACCATCTGTCATGAAATACAACATGATGTATTCTTTCAAGTAGGTATGGTAAACCATCTGTACAGATTCCAGTTGATTCAATCTCTCAGGAGTTGCTCCAATACCTGGTTCACTCAAGAAAGTTGGATCATTGGTAGTGTTGTGTACTCTTCTTTCATCAGCACTTCCCAATCCAGTTTTATCTCTAGCTTCCTTTCCAGTAACTACTCTTGCTTCAAAACCACTTGCAGTAGTCTTCAAAGATTGAGTCTGTTTTGCTTTAGTGAATCCTGGTAGGAGTGTCTTTGATCTATTTTCTGATATCAAGTTAACTTGAGCTCTGTCAGAGGTTACTTGCTTCTTCTGAATATCATAACTTACAATTTCTTGACTCTGAACAACTTGAGCCATGTCAAAGGTTGTTTTAAGAACTTTTCTTGAAGTCAGAGCAAGATCATCTTTTTCATCAGCAATTTCTTCTTCCTCAGGAGGTACATAACCCTTGATAGGTTCACCAACCTTTTCTTTACCCTTGGATCTTGGATCTATCTGTGGTTGTGATCTAGCCAATGTTGCTTCAGTATGTGTCCTTTCTTTGATCACAATGCCTTTAAGTTTTGGAAGTGACTTTTTACCAGAAGCTTCAGATTTAGATGTGACTTTCTCTGATTTAAGTCTGGCTTCTTCTTCCTTTAAACTTTCCAAGTCCATTCCTGGATTTTCTTGAAGAAATAACTGTCTTGACATTTCCTCATCAAGATCTAGAAGTTCATCAGAACTTATCCTTTTACCAGTAGCAGAACTTATTCTTTTCCCAGTATCAGAACTTGTTCTGTGACTAGCTTGTCTTGATGTAAACCTTCTACCTTGACTATGACCGCTACCCATTCCAGAGTTTCCTTGGTCATCTTTTCGATCATCCTTTCCTTGCAGTGTCTTGTTGGTTTTGCATTTGGACTTAATTACCTTCTCCCCCTTTTGGCATCAGCAAGGTAGTAAAAGAGAGATAAGTAGTTCCACTGAGGTCTGGATTTCAGTAAGGTTGCGATTGCTGAGAAGCTTGATTTGGTTAGAATTTGATCAATCTGAGCTTGTTGTTTCTCTTGAGTTTTCTCAATATAAGCAATCTTGTCAATGGTAGGTTGAAAGAACTTTTTCTTATCAATTTTCCAAACTTGTTCCTGTTTGATAAAGTTCTCCTGAATCTTGTGTAGCTCTGCATGAGTATTGAATGAAGACCTTGTAGATGTTTAGTACTCAATGTAGTGACTCTAAGCTGGGTTTTAAAATCATCAGAATTTAACATTTCATCAGCTTTAGTCAAGTGCAAAGCAAGATGTAAAGCATTTGGAACACATGAAACTGAGTTCCATTCCTTAGTCCACTCCTGACCTGCAGGAGTTTCACTCTAAGGCACTGGTGCATCCCTGATAACAAACTCCTTTACCAGTTCAGACTTAGGAAGAGTCGGTGGAGGAGTATGTCCCTGAAGCGACCTGCTTCATCAGCATCGACAGTTGGAGCAGCTTCACCAGTATCTCCAACATTTGCAGCATCAAAACTTAAAGAATCAGTATCTTCTGATAAGACAACCGTGTGAGTAGCAATGGAGGCTTCAGCATCCTCTAATTGCTGATCTGATACTAAGTTCTGATCACAGCCATATCCTGATGCTCACCTAAAATCTGATCATCAGCATCTTGATGCAGAGAAGGTGTTGTTGATAACTCTGGAGTTTGAACAGCATCAGTAACAGGTGTTGTGGAAGGATTATTTGTTGTTGGAGCTTCTAAGAAAAGTATTTCAGGCACAACCAGGTTCTGAATATCAATTTCAGCACTTGTGCCTGGATCAACAAGAGACACAGATGGTGAGTTAGCCTTGTCAGATACAGCTTCCTGAGATGGAGTTGATGGAGAAGAAGTGACTGGAGCAAATTCCTTGTCTTGTGAGATCAGAGATTCCTGATCCCCTTCCTTAGCTGCTTCCTCCTCATCATCTGAACTGGCCTTTGTGCCCTCTGTTTCTTGTACTTCCTTATTGATTTGGATTCCTTGGGAGTTTCAGGAACTATCATTCGTCTAAGCCTCTTGAGAAGCCTAGAACCCCCAATTTCAGAATCCTTTTGAGAAGTTGCTTTCTCAGCTTCATTTACCACAGGTTCTGAAGAAGGAATCTGGTCCTCAGAATCTGATTCATCTCTCAAAGTAATCCTCCTCCTCTTTTGAGGTGTTTGAACAACAGTCTTTGTTCTCTTTGGCTTAGAGGATTTAGGCTTCACAGTAGGTGCTGAAGAAGAAGGTTGAGCAGTCTGTGAAGTGGAGAGATAGGATTTGAGATAAAGTTCTGAGGGTAGGCTGAGATATACCCTGAGTGGTAGGGACTGAAAATGATGAATTTTGGTTATGGTGAGTTGGTTGAACATTGAGTAAACAGATATTGTAAGTAGCAGGATCAGCATTTACCAGAATCTGTTTCACAGACTGAGGAAATCTGTAATAGTCTCACCATTGATTTCTTTTTCGTCAGCATTTATCAGGTCGTTAAAGTACCTTTTTGCAACCTAAAAGGTGGGGTTTGAGTGCTGACTAAATGGGGTTCATTCAGTACAATACTTATAAATAAGTTGACAGAATCGAGCAAAGTAAACAACAGTTCTATCCTCTGTCATCCTAATCCCCAATAAAACCAATTAAAGCAGGTGCAAAAAATCAAGTGAGTTTGATGATAAGTGATACCGATGTGCTGACTCATGATTGGGATAGCATCAAAAGTTTGAAACACTTGTTGCCAAAGCCTTGGTGATGCAATCGAGAAGAAACTCCATTCTCTTCTGATATGAGCCCGTTTTAATTGTCCTAGTTTTATCAGACTCTTTCATATCCCAAATCAGTCATTAAACTCCCGAAGTTTAGATCCTCTGGTATAGAGAAAGTAACAATCTTCTGAAGATGTAATGCTCTTCGTACTGTACCGGAGTGACTACATAGGGATGAATCACCCACTTGGAAGAATAATACTGGGAGTTCCCTCGTTTACCACCATGCATCAAAAACTCCAGTCCTCCAGAACCTCAGAACTTGTTGACTTGAAAATAATCAGGGCTGAGTTAAGGCGTACCCAACCTCACTATGTGCAAGAAGATCTTGCCAAAGTGCAATTCAGATGAAGCTTCAGCATGATCAAGAATTGCAGCATAGTTTGTTTGGAACAAACTTGCTCCATCAATGATAAATCCTTTGGTGCCATGTGAAAAAATATTGAGATTCAAGTATGCCTGTTATGGTTGTTTGGAGGGCTTAATGTCTGATGAGAAACCACACGTGAGAAAGAAGGAGAAAAGAGAGTAAAAAGTAAGGAGAGAGATAAAGTATAAAGAAAATAAAAGAGTAAAGAAATCTTCTCTCTGTTGTACTTATACTCTGAACAAAAAATGTTACCGTTGGAGCACCTGTCAGACATGCAGTAATAATGGTCAGTTACTGGGCTCGAGAAACAGGAATCATTACTTACCCAGTTGCCTAGTTTCAAGGAAAAACCGTTCCATTAATCAAGAGAAACAGTTTTAATTCAAAATTTAAACCAGTAGTACTGATTGAATTATTTTTCACTGCATCATTGATATTCTGAAAAATACATCACATGAAAATGACCCAAGATAATTAGATGAGTAGTGCTGAAAATGAAATCAGAACTTAATATAAAACAAAATATATATGGTCATCAGAACAGCAATCAGGATTTATCAACACAAGATGAATAACTCATAGACAAAATCTTGAAGTAAAAACAACTTTCATTAAATATATCAAGACAATACATTTATGAAATGGAAATTACATCAATACTTATACAAGATTTTCCCTAAGCTCCTAATCCTAACATCAACAGCTTTAGTCCTAGCTAAGAAGCCTGACAAAGCTGAGGATGAAGAAGAACAGGAAGAAGACAAGATTAAGTCATCTTCCTCTTCCTATCTTCGACGAACAAGATGGCGAGTCGTATGATTCGCTCTTGCTGACGGATAGCTTCCCGCCTTTCCTCCTCCAATCGCTCCAGATGGCGATGGTAATCCATATAGAAGAATAGAAGGTGAGTCAGCACCTCCTGTGGGACAGTCCCAGATCTCCTCAGGAATGGCTGTTACATGCCACTCCTGCTGCCACTCGGCACAACTTAGCTCCATATTGAAGGTTTGGTAGTTCAAAAACATGTTGTATCGAACCATTGTGTTTTTGACAGAAAAGGAGGATAAGTGTGTGAGAAGAATGTGATGGAAAGACTGATGTGAAGTGGTTGCTTATATAGGCAAGAGAATGCCAAGAGACGCAAAGATATTTAATGCTGACAGGTAGAATTAATTCTACCTCGTCTCCCTAGACTTTGAAAAAGAATAACAGTCATTGGAAAGAGGAATCATGGTCTAGACCGCACAAGACACAAGAAACAGTGGACTGTTCAAGTACAAATACCATTAATCCTAATCATAGTGACTATTAATCTTCCACTTCAACATATTCTAGTTCGAACTGAGACTGTTATCAAATTTTATTCACAGATAAGCCAAGTAAAGGATTAGACTGAGAAATCAGAACTTAGACCTATACCAGAACTTAACAGTCATCAGAACATAATTTCTTAACTCGAAAAAGGAATGCCCATCTTAGTAAATACTCATACAAGTTCTGAGTTATGGACGTCAGAACTTAATCATCAGAACGTGTAACTTAGAACTTGTCCTCAGAATTTGTGCAATAATGACACAATGACTGTTTATCTAAAATAACATAGACCACCACAGAAATTTTCATCATTCAGATGGAGTGATTAGTGTGTGCATTAAGCTAAAAACAGACAAAGAGTAAAGTCTGATTCACTTCAGTACATCTTAGAAATAAGGCATAACTAAAATTTTGCTAAAGATCTGTCATTGTCCTGAAACCTACTGATGAATGAGTTCATGCTTGAGTCCATCTCAACTGTTTTGTGCTAATTTTATGCATCTTTTGCAATTCTATTTTACAGTGGCTTCTCAGTGTAAGTGAGTCACGACTGTTTATCAGAATTTATGCTATTTTCAGAGTATTTCTCCAGTAATCATAGAGTGTGAAAAGTCACCAAGAAAATATTTTGCTTTTCTAATGCATATTTACTTAATACCAGCAATGCACTTGGGTCGTCCCTTCCACATTTTTACTCTAGATCTCAAAGGAGTACCTGATTTTATTCTTTGATCTTTTTGCTTTTTCTTTTGATAAGAGAGGTTTATCAGCACTTAGTACATTCAGCAGTTTTACTAGTATCAGAACTTAACAGATGAGTAGCATTATTCTAATTTGTGACTTAGTAATAAGATATACAAAGTAAACTTAACTAAGCTCAATTATCAGAATTTGCTAGTGTCATAAGATTTCCACCGAAATAATTACTTCTTACATGGAATCATTTGTTTATTGAAGACTACTAGGTCAGTTATCTAGCACAGTTATCCTCATAGGATTGAATAGGTACTAGAACAAACATATCTCTTATCAGACTTTATGAAAAGAGCTTTACCCTTGTCTTTCTTTGAGGAAGCTGCTTTGGGGAATTCTTCTTCAGCCTTAAGAGCAACCGTCCTTGACTTTCCTCCTTTCCTTTTGCTTCTTTGTTCCATCTCCAGCTCATGAGTCTTGAGCATTCCATAGATTTCGTCAAGAGTTGTTTCATCAAGATTGTAGTGTCTCTTATTATCGTTGCCTTCAAATCCCAGCATTCAGGAAGAGCTAACAGGAACTTAAGGTTTGAATCTTCAAGATCATACTCTTTATCAACCAATGACAAATCATTCAAAAGTTTGACAAATCTATCATATAAATCATTCAATGACTCATTAGTCTTTGAGTCAAAGTGTTCATACTCTTGAGTGAGTATTGTCTTCTTGTTCTTCTTTTGTGTCAGTTCCGTGACACCTTGTTTCCAGAGCATCCCATATCTTCTTAGCAGTCTTGCAGTTGATTACCCTGTTTGACATTACATTATCAATGGCACTATGCAGTAAGTGTCGTACCTTAGCATCCTTAGCAATTGATGCTATGTCCTCAGCAGTATAATCACTCTTCTCCTTTGGTACGGTCTTTGCTGCTTCACCTGCAACTGCAACAGCGAGTTTGGTTGGTTTGTGAGGACCTTCCTTGATTCTATCAAGGTATTCTGGATCTGTTGCTTCCAGGAACATGGTCATCCTTACTTTCCATATGGGATATTCAGATGGTCTCAGTATGGGGACTCTGATGGTCTCATACCGACTCTGAATTTGTGTCTTTGGTGGTTCCTCAGTTGTGGTAGGCTTAGTTGGAGTTTCTGTGTCTGACATGATTGTGTTTGGATCTTTAACTGTATGTATGTTAACAGATAGGCTCTGATACCAATTGTTAGGTCACACACACTGTAGAGGGGGTGAATACAGTTTATAGTACACTCAAATCGAACTTTAAGAACTTAAGTAACAGAAAACAAACTTTATTGAAACAATAAACTCTGTTACAGTATGGAACTGTTACCTCTCAGTGATGAACAAATATCACGAGAGCTGCAAGGGTTACAATGAATAATCTTTTCTAATAATGATAACACTTGTAGTGTAAACCCTATGTCTGTGTTTATATACTACACAGTTACAAGATAATCGCTAATTGATATGGAATATAATTCTGCTTCCTAAAATATATCAATCAGATATCTTTTCTTCCAAGTATTCCATTCTTCACGGAATTCCTTCTTCATGCATATCTCTTCTTATGTTTATCTCGATCTTCTTTCCTTTAATCAGCTACTGTCCTTATCTGATTGTCCTTCAGCACTTAAGCTCTGATATCTATCTTCTAATGATTATCTCCTGATAATATAAGTACTGATATCCTTAAGTCCTGACTTCCAGTATAAGTACTGATCAACAGTTAAGTACTGATTTATCCTGTTCACGTAAGATTCTGAAAGCTAAACATAAAACATATTAGCCATGACATTATCATATATATCTAACACAGCTAATCCCCCCTCCTCGCCCTACTCTATCAACAACATAACTACTAGCAAAGCCAAGCATTGCAATAATCTCTTTAATTTTATCAGAATTCACCAATGTTTCAAAAAAAATAAAAAAATCAGGGTGTCGAGACTATACAAGGTCCCGAAAACAATAAACTGATCGAGGGTTCCCCAACCCCCGACAGTTCCATCCTACGAAATTCATTTTAACTGGGTAGCTTGCTATGCAAGCTTAGCTATGTTAGTTTGGAAGACTGTTACACAATTATTATCAGAAAGGGTAGCCTCAAAAAGAGTATTTTCAGTTACGGTAAAACCTATAAGCTACAACCCTACATCCGTATCCATTGTTTTTTGTTTCGTGCCTAGTTCTACTTCTCTTTCTGCCTTCTGAATTAAGCTCAATGGGTTTCTCTTCACCAGGACCATCATTTAAATTTGAACTTGTCAAATCCCACGACATGTTTATCTTATCTAGCTGATTAAATGCTACAACATAATTTATTACATTTGCCACCTCATTAACCCACATATCCCTCCTAATCATTAAATACTTATCTTTATTCCCATAATTTCTTCCCTCAACTCTCTAATTTTTGTTTTCCCTCCTAATCCTCTCCTCCCATTCTGCATCACTTTACTCCCAAAGCCACTTACTGAAACTCTGACCGGATGCCCGTCATAATGGTGCCCTAAGCCATGCCCCAACCTTTATTACCTTCACCTTATCTCTTATCCAAGTTTCTTCTGCAAAAATGATCTGTATGTGATACAAGCCCACAAGTAAAACAGAAATCCCAAGTCTCTCATATTTGCATAGAATCACAAAGTCCTGACCATTCTTGTGATTTATTTTCTTCTTACGCTTCAAAGGCTTCCCCACATCAACTCATATCTTTAACCGCATACACTCCCTCCATATAGATGTGTTATTTTTTACACCATAAAATAAGAATCCCACAAAGAAATTTTCAAGTTGTTGACCCATCATTTCAGACATAAAGCCTGAAGGTAATTCATGGATTTGAATCCAGATATTCAAAAACCACAGAGGCACCTTTAATGGATCTTTCCCCTAAGATATAGTATCCAAACACAACATGGCATTGTCAAAAGTCCACGAACCTCCATTATGCACCCATATCATGTCCTTCTTGTAATAAAACTGAAATAGGTAGATACCCAACTCCAACTCTTTGATGTTTATCCCCATAATTGGTTTCCAAATATCTGCCATCTTCATTTTCATTGCCTTTGTGTTTATATATTTATCTGTTAAGAACCGTCCCACCAGACACAACTGATACTTGTTTATTTTTTCTTCAATATCCCCTCAAATACAAAATCTCTGTTCTCATCATCATCTGTAACAACCCAAATCCGGGGTCAAGATTTGATGTCACAAAACAATCTTTACATAAAATAAAGAATATTCAATTAACCCCTTTTATCCGGATCGTTTACAGGTTATGGTATGAAACAAGAATCTAATCTTCTACAACTTTCAACAACTAAAATACAAATGTAAATACCTTTGAACTAATGCTCGTATCATATTCTTCTAACTTCTTCAACCTCTCGCAACGGAGATTTCTCGAACATCTACTGTCTATCTAAGCTATTCATTTTTATCCTTATCTGTTTCTGGCAGAAATAAGAATTGACAAAGCAAGAGTGAACCAAAAATGCCCAGCAAGTATATAATTTGAGTTTCAAACATTAATATCAAAGAAAACTTCCTGATAAAATCTCAAAACAATTCTATTTTGAATGAGTGGAGCGAATAAATGTTGGTTGTCACCAGCCTTTAACTATAAATTTAAAATCGACAAGCGATTCCCCGATTCATCTCCTGAATCAGGGTTCTGTCCGGTTTTGGAATCATGAAAACCTTTCGAGAGAGATTGCCGTTAATGGTGATCAACAACAAATTAGACTGGACACTAGTTCGCATGTATATTCTGCTGATCAGTCAGAATATAATGCAGATCTATATCTCAATATATAGATCTAGTCGGGTCCCCAGGCACTACGGCCCATCTCGAGGCACCAGTCATCCCGGTCCTCAGGATTAAGTAAAACTCAATCCCCAAAATATCACTATCCAGCCCATAGAGTGTTTTGATGTCAAATCATTTTGAATTCAAAACATCCCAATTCAGGGTTCGCCAATAACACGAAAGAATGGGTATTTGCTCAAGAGAGCAATCGAATTATAGGAACAATAATGAAAGGAACGTGCATAATCAGAGTAATTGCAGCAAAATGTAAAACAGTTAACTATTCTGAACTTAGAATATGAGCGAATAAATATTTGCAGTATTTAAAAGAAAATTCAAGAATACTTGCAGTATTTAAAAAAAATCCAGAATACTTGCCTCGATAAGCTTTAACCGCTATTACTAGTTGACTTTGGTTCAACTTGAACGTTCGGCTTTATCGTCAAACTACTATCCTATTCTGGATACGATCCCAACATTCAGACTCTTCAGTTGAAACTTCGTTGATCTCGACTTTTAATCACTAGATCGTTCCTAGTTCGATGTCACGTCTCGGGTCTTCCGACTAAAACCTATAGGGTTGAAATACCCTAACTCAAATAATCGCTTAAGCTTAACATCAAATCACTATCCTATTCTACCTATACGATTTCATAACCGAATTCATATTTATATGTATTATCGAAATACACATAGCAATTATGGTTCACATCTTCGAAAATCGGTTCGGTATTTAATTTCGGAAAATACGTATATTTGTCATTTTGAAAAATAGGGTAATCGATTATTCACAAAATATCTTGTCACGTCACGCAAATCGGTTTCATAAAGTTCAATTATATCCTCGTTCGACATTTCCGACAATTACAGGTTACGTTTCCGTATTTTCGGAATTAATTTTCCCGAAAATCAGGCAGCGTTTCCTCTATTTATCGGCCTGCCCGTCGAATCATTTCGACGTCAAATCACAACCACAACACAATCCAATAAACAATCCCAACCACCGATATGAATTCAATTATTATGTACCGTTATTCGTATTTTATTTTTCATTTCGTTTCGAAATTTATTTCACAAACTAATTTTAATTTTTATTTATTTATAATTTAGGACTCAGATAGAAATCATCATCGCCCACCGTCGGCTCGCCGAGGCTCATCGCCGACGGCGGTAAAATTTTGCGGGTACCCGATAAATTTTCTGGTTTCCAACGCAGAATCCCACCGATTAATTTATTTATTTCCGCACGAATAAATTCATTTCACGAAATTTTAATCAATTCATTTTCCTGCAGAAAATAAATAAATAAAATAAAGATTCCGTCCAAAATAACCAAGTTAACAACAGTAACAGAGTCGAGTATAGCATAGACACACGCGCAAAGGCACGCGGCCCAGGCGCCCGTCGCCTCGCCGGGAAAACTGGCGGTAACCGGAAAACGCAACACAGTAACATAAAACGCGGTAACAGGCAACACGCGCCACCAGTCGAGGGGCGGCGGCAAAACCACACACACTGAACACACACACACATGCACGATTCACACACACGCACGAGTTACACACACACAGACGTTTATAAACAAATAAACCTCCAAGCCGAACCGGAGTTCGGCGGCGGCTTACCGAAAAACCCACGCACGGCGGAACTCCGGGAAGAGACAGAACAGACGGAACCAAAGAGAAAAGAAGGAGAAGAAGAGAGATGGGGAGAGATTAAACAGAAACGGGAGAGACAATCGAGAGAGAGATTAAGAGTAGAGAGAGATACTCCGAGAGAAAAAGAGAGGCGGCGAGGTCGAGGGGAAGGAGGGGATGCAGGGTAGAATTAGGTTTTTATGTTTTGTTATTTTATTTTTTTATTTTTCTTTTCTTGTCTGATTTGTTACGTATTTAACGATATCATGATATAATTTGCGAATAACGGTAACTCAAAATATCGTTTAAAATAATTTTTAAATTTTTATAAATATTATGAAACAAATAAAACATCAATTTCGTAATTTTTAAAGTATTTCAGAATTTAATACAGAACTTACACTTAAATGCGATCGAAAAATCATTTAAAGATAAATGATCAATAAAATATTGATTTCTAAATTTTATAAATTACTAAAAATAATAAATAACATTATAAAGCAACAAAAATAATTTTAGAACCAATTTTAGCATTTATGAAAATAAATATTCAATAAAAGTCATTTTAAAAACAAAATAAATTTATACAGCTCGATAAGTAATTGTAAAATTAATCTTCGCGTCCAACAAGTCACAAATAGTCTATGATACAGCTAGGGCTGAGCAAAACCGAACCGAAACCGAAAAATCGAACCGAACCGTGCTAATTCGGTTCGGTCCCGTCCTAATTTTTCAGAAAATTCGGTCTATTCGGTCCGGACCGAATAGACCGATATAAAATTCGGTTCGGTCCGGTTCTTGTAAAAAATATTTCGGTCCGGACCGAATAGACCGAATAGTCCAAATCATAAATATCATAATTTTATATTATATCTTTTACATATATCTTAAAAATTTTAATCATAAGTTTTAATTTATAATTGTATTTAAACACTCTTAGAACTCTACATATCACCTTACGTTAATTATATTAAATTTTATATAATTTTTGGTTTAAAATTTTAAATAATTTTATTTTTTTCAAAAAATTCGGTCCGTTCGGTCCAAAACCGGACCGAACCAAATTATTTCGGTCCGGTCCGGTCCGGTCCATAATAAAATTTCGGTCCGGTTTGGTCCAAGAAAATATGATAATTCGGTTTTTCGGTCTATTCGGTTCGGTCCGGTTTTGGACCGAACCGACCGAATGCTCAGCCCTAGATACAGCAACACAAGGCTGACAGAACCCTCACATATCTTATTTATTTAATAATTTGATAATTATATTTACACATCTGATCTGAAAATAGGTTACTTAGCCGCTAAGTAACTAAAAAGACGATACGATTTTAATACCAAATTTGGATAATTATCAAAACAAAGCTTCCTATAAAATACTCTATACGAAATTAAAGTAATAATGTCTCGCCTTTTGAGGATACGAATTTTTTTATCAGACTATAAAATGATTTGCGTATCGAAAATTTCACACCGGGACTCGTACAGGTCCAACCGTACCCCGGATTGAAAAAGTCAAAATACGGAAAGTGTTCGGAATTATAATATTCAGTTAGGAAGGAGTTTTCGGAAGAGTTTCGGGTTGTAAAAACGCAAAAACGGTTGAAGTGGGACGATTTCTGATTCTAAAAATTAATTTTATAATCACGTAAAAATAATCATTATTAATTCCATAAATTCTTATAAAATCATATGATAATCCAAAAATTACCAGAAAATACCAAAATTATCTAGATTTAATTCTGGATAATTGGAAATTAAAATATCTCAATTTTATCAGAAATAAACATCCTGATATTAATATCAATTATCAAATAATTCACCAAAATTCACATAATAATTATTTATTGATAAAAATAATTACATAATATTTCCCAGACTTTACATTCTTCCCCCTTAAAAGGATTCTGTCCTCAGAATCATGCTAAGGAACAAACCATGATGTTTTCCAAATATCTTCTTATGATTTCTCAGTTCTCATCACCTTAATCACAATTCAACGGCCTTTTACCGTCATCAAATTTATCAGTTGCTCATGCAATCCCTAACTCAATCTTTACTTCATATATTTGTAGCTAAATTACTCCTCGCAGCCTACGCACATGTATGTCTTCTGTACTCGTTATACTTGTGACAACAAGACCAACTCATTCACAGTCGTTCTATCTATCTCACTATTTCAAAGGACTAACTTAATTTACACTAAACTTCTTTTTTTTTCTTTCTAATTCTAATAGTTTGTGTTCATAAAATTTCTATTTTCACTGACTGTTCTACTTTACGTTTCAGGCCTCTTTCTCTTCGATTAGCCTGACCCACGATCGTTTTCAATCGTATTCGAGAATCTTTAATCGATCTCTTGCATTTTCTATTCATTTGCGCCCGATATCCCGAGTTCATGACGCCTGATGCTTCGGAATGTTCTACATTTATTCAAAAACTAAAAGTAAAGGAAAATCTCGACAATTGCATTTAACTCATCACTTTGTGGTATACTTCAATTTCTTTTCAATCGCCGTCAAGTATATTCATTGAGCGAGAATCTGTTACTATCTGAAAGGAAATATATCAATTTGAAACGGAATGAACCAAAACTTTATTCAAAACCCGGTCTCTTGGGTACTAATACTCATTTTGTTTTCATATCAAATTAGATATCAATACGAACTTTGATGCTCACAACGTCCCATACTGAAGTCAACATCAATCATCTGTATTGCTACCACCTTTGATATGTAACAACAAAAGTAAGTATCAGCATAACCCAGAAGACGGATCAAATCCTATTCTTTAATTCCTAATTTTTCAAATTCTTTTAACCATTTCCCAATAATTTTAATGGTATCCACTCTTTCTTTCTATTCAAAACATCTATCCCTAAATGGACCTTTCCCGGTTGGTAGTTAATCAAGCAATCATAGCTGATAATCAATTATAACCAGAATTCATATCTTTGGAGATGAAACTGCAGTTGCTATTTTTCAACTCTTTGCAAGCATATTTGCAGGCGTTCATCTTGGTCTTCCTTAGTCCTTGAATCAGTGATGATGTTATCAATAAATACGATCACACCATCTTAATACTCCTGGTACATTGTGTTCACTTAACCTTCAAACTTACAATTTATGATAATCGACGCGTAACCCTATACCTCTATTTTCTTTTTCCATGACCGCTTTTGTGCACAACATAAAATATTCTTTATTTCATTATTCTTTCATTCCACATTTCTGAGGTCTTCCTTCACTTATTTTATCCCTATTGAGTTAGACGATACAGGGATTTTGACACCAGCTTGACTTTGTGCAGTAACCGACGAGAAATTTTCACCTCATTTTTTGAGGTAATCTTGGTAAATCATTTGTTCGAACTTGCGGGACTTTATTTTAATTTTAAAGAATTCCGACATGAAATTCATTGCAACGTTTTTCTCTAGCAGTTTGCCACCAATACCTTTGTTTAATCATCCCTGTTTACACGTATTTGTGGAACGAATTCCTATCTCCAACTATCGACGTTTCAGCTCATTCTCCTAACAGTTCGAGCTCAACCGACGTTCCCAACTTACATATTTCCTGGATTATTTTATAAAATTTCTTTATCATCCTTTTTTATTCCACTTCTTTTCTTCATTATTTCTTCTTTTTCATTATTCATTATCTATTTTAAACACAACTAATTTCTTTTTCTTAATAATATTAATTTGTTTATCATTGGATAAGTCATTTCTGGAGTTCACACCGGAATGAAGGCTTTTATTTGTACTATTTAAATTCTTACTAACAGAATTATCGAATTTCCTCGGTAGCTATTTCCTTAGCTTTTGACGTATCACAGATCGCGTTTGACTTCTCTTCATTGACCATCATGTCTTTTTCCTGAATTCACATGCGGACTTCATCAATCTTCGTCTTTCATTGGGTGCTTAAATTTGCGAGCTTTTCGTTATTCTACTGCAACTTCCATTCAATCGCCGTTCAAAAGAAGTGTACATTCAAATCTTCCATTAATTCGTCATTCGATATGGGTATACATCCAAGTTCTTCCTGGAACGCTATTACAGATGATATAATCCCTTTACTTATCTTGAACCTTCAGTTCTTAAAAATATTCTTCTTACTAGCGTGTACCAATAACTTCCTGTTCCTTTATTCATCGAAAAGAACGTATTCTTCTGAATCAAACCTTACACCTGATCACAGTAACATCACGCTAATTAAACTAAGCCTTCAATTTACGTTAACGCCATTACTTTTTCCAAATTTCTTATCGCTTTAATTTCGGATCTGAAAATCATGTTAGAGCCTGACTCAACCTAATTGGAATCGATCTCCATTTAACTAACCATTAGTGGGTAAAGTTGATCAATTAACTCTTTTAACTGATCACTTAAATCAAGTGCTGACTAGCTAACTGGAATCAAAGACCAATTATATAAAGTCGGTTTGGTCATAACAACTTTCTCAAGAACCGAGATCACAATTATTTGGAGTACTGACGAGAACGACCATATACTTCTTTGTTCTTGAACGTAGGACATTTCTGAAAATTTGGGCAGCACTTCCCCTACCCCATTGACTACCAGTCGGACTTAAGCCAACACCATCAATCAACCAAATCATCCACAATCATATCCACCCACTTCCATCAACCAAAATCATCAATTCCGCCATTCACCTTTGATCAGCATCTGACTGGCATAGCACATGTCTTTTTAATTGGGATTGGGTCTGAAACCCACAATGTTTAGTATAACCATACACTTCTCAATTCTTTCAGAATATTACGAATTGTCATTAATGAATTTATCTCGTTGTTTTCAAGGATTTTATTTCGCGATTCTTTTAACTTATTTCTTATCGTTACCAATTGTGTATAGTTACTTTTAAGAATTATGTCGCATCCTTCCACCAATCATAACAATCATCTGTCTTGGACGATACACATTTAATTTCATTAACTAATCTGTTTATCTTCTAATAACCACGCACGGTTTTATTACTATCGTCACAATCTGGTAGAAACTTAATCGTTATATCGTTACTTCTTAAAAGGTTTCACAATCGAGTCACCATTGCTTCATTTCCACTTATGGTTTTGCATCAAACTTTCGTCACTGACCCGGGTATGAGCATTGAATTCACCATCACTTATTTACGCAAGTTAGAGAACTTCACAATTTCTTGAAGAACACGTTCGAAGTTCGATTACATTTAAGATTTCTTTCATTTTGAATTTTCACAACAAATATCTTTTCATGACGAAGGGATGCCTCGTGTATTAACCGCCTGTCTGAGTCATTGTTCAGAATTCCCCTGATCTTCGATTGTCGTCCCGACACGCGCTTGCTTTGTCTGACGCACACAACTTTACTTCCTTATTTTGTAATTAATCTATTTATTACGGTTCACTAACGATTCATTTTCCGTCGAAATCTTCCGATTTGAAGTGCATCACGTTAATGTAATCTACCGTATTAATGAGATCCCCGTAGCAAGAACAACTTCCTGACTTGATATCTTCGCCATGTCCACATTTGTCGGTGTATCCATTTTTCCTCGCTCGCAGATGTCCACTATTTATCGATTTGCAGTCGTATCTATGTTCGTTGTATGATTCCACGTATCACACTATTTCATTTCTTTGAAATCATCAGAGAACAGACTCCACGCAAGAGGAGAGTTTGTGAACATGATTTTGATTGAGAAACGGAATAAGGAATAACAATGCAGCAACCAATTGAAAGAATTTGTAAATCAGAAAATTGAAGGAAGAAAATGAGTGAAGAATGAGACAACCATATTCGTACTCAAGATGGCCAGTCTTTCATACTATATGGCATACAACACATGATTAGGTGGCGTCCCACCCGACTCTTCGTCATTTCGACAAAGCGTCATATCATAACACTGTTGTCTCAATCAGGAATTAAGAATTTGAGAGAAAAAATTCAGAAGGAATACAAGAATTTTTCTTTCATTTTTGCCTCATATAATTTATCAACAGAAGAAGCTGATACGTATTCAAAACTCGAGAAGAACATATGCTATCGTATTTGTAAAAGAATAACATTGTAGATCACCATTGGTCACCGTCCACGCTCCATTTACGTATGCCTCCAGGGACCATTCGGATGAGAGATTCACCGTTTAGGTTACGTTATAACTTCGGAATGTCTTCTGGAAATGCCTCCATATTCAAAGCTTTAATAATTCGATCATATCGCGTCCTTACAAAATTTATAATCATTGCTTCCAGTCGCATTCAAGAAGAAAAAACATATACTATCGTATTAGAATAAAGGATATCAGTATTGATCACCTTCCATACTTCGCCTACATCTGCCTTCAAGATCATTTGGATACAGGTTTACGATTTAAGTCACATCATTGCTTCGAAATGATGTCTGGAATTGCCTTCATACCAAATGCTTCAATAATTTGATCTTAATCACGTCGTTCCAAAATTTAAAATCATGGCTTCAGATTTCATCCATGTCGCGTAAAATATCCATCGATCACGCAACGCCTCAATTCCATCAATAGAAATATGATTCTTCTCTAATCATCTGGAAGATTCTTTCATTTCCTTCAATCATCCTCCGTCCATTTGAATCACAAGTCTTATTAAATTTTAATAATCTTATAAATTGGGTAATTAATATTTTAATATGTTAATTCAATTATTGATTTTATTTAAACAACGTTTACCTTCATTTTCACAGAAAACTTTAAACCTTTCTTCCTGCCAATGGGTCTACTTGGTCCCCCGAACTAAAACACTGAGTCTAAATCCATTATCTTTTAGGTCATTTTTGTTGGTAATAACAAGAACATAAATAGTAATTCGACAACCAATTTGTAAAACTCATTTCATGCCAAAAATCTTCTGAAAGTTGATTAAGAAAAACTTTTCCGAAATTTCATTTAAAATTTTGGAAATCAAATATTTGGTCGTCATTACTGTATAAGTTACTTGTTATTTTCCTGATTTACCAATGAAATGTCTAATTAAAAGAATGCCCATATAAGGGTCTTTCTACTGCGGTACGCCTTCTATGCTTTTCCTTGGACTCTGTTCGCATTTCTTAGTCGATGAAACTTCATTTACCGTTGTATATCATTTTATTCACAATTTTACCACCATGCTGACATCTGGTACTATCTTTGACATTCTTGTCGTTGTTTTTGACTTTATGCTTACAACCACGCATGCGATTCGATGTTCTGTCTGGATAGGGTCGCATCTTCTTGTTAGTCTTACCTATATCTAGGAAGGTATATATCATTCCTCGCGCAACGCCCGGTAGGTGATAAGAATCTTCTTGCAACGATGATGCCTTCGAAATGTGCAACGTTGGTTTTTCATCAGCTTCCATCAACTGGTTGCCTCCGGTGTGAAGCTCGTCCTACTACCTAATTCTAAGTTAAATCGTAGCTTCTCTTACACAAATTCTCACAAGAATCGATCGCATCTTCTTCAAACCACATGAAAAGTAGGGTAACATACCCAGTCTCTGTCGATCCATTGATTCCTCATTATTGTAGGATCTGAGAACTCACTATACCTACAGTGTTGCGATATTCGCCTTACATTTCCCTCAATAATCATGGCTTACCCATTCCGTACCAGATCTGCTAACCCTAATTCGCACTCAACTCAACTTAACCTGAGTATGCCTAGGGTCTTCCTATCCTGTACGACCTATCTTTCCTATCCTACTCTCACCTATTCTTATTTCAGTGACCAATAACCTGCAGCTCTGATACCAACTTGTAACAACCCAGATACGGGGTCAAGATTTGGTGTCTCAAAACAATCTTACATAAAATAAAAGAATATTCAATTAACCCCTTTTATCCGGATCGTTTACAGGTTATGGTATGAAACAAGAATCTAATCTTCTACAACTTTCAACAACTAAAATACAAATGTAATACCTTGAACTAATACTCGTATCATATTCTTCTAACTTCTTCAACCTCTCGCAGCGGAGATTTCTCGAACTTATTATGCTGTCTATCTAAGCTATTCATTTTATCCTTATCTGTTTCTGGCAGAAATAAGAATTGACAAAGCAAGAGTGAGCCAAAATGCCCAGCAAGTATATAATTTGAGTTTCAAACATTAATATCAAAGAAAACTTCCGGACAAAATCTCAAAACAATTTTAAACAATTCTATTTTGAATGAGTGGAGCGAATTAACGTTGGCTGTCACAGCCTTTAACTATAAATTAAAATCGACAAGCGATTCCCCGATTCATCTCCTGAATCAGGGTTCTGTCTGGTTTTGGAATCATGAAAACCTTTCGAGAGAGATTGCCGTTAATGGCGATCAACAAAATAGACTAGACACTAGTTCGCATCTATATTCTGCTGATCAGTTAGAATATAATGCAGATCTATATCTCATATTTAGATCTAATCAGGTCCCCAGGCACTAGACCTATCTCGAGGCACCAGTCATCCCGGTCCTCAGGATTAAGTAAAAACAATCCCCAAAATATCATTATCCAGCCCGTAGAGTGTTTTGATGTCAAATCATTTTGAATTCAAAATATCCCAATTCAGGGTTCGCAAATACCCGAAAGAATGGGTATTTGCTCACGAGAGCAATCAAATTATAGGAACAATAATGAAAGGAACGTGCATAATTAGAGTAATGCAGCGAAATGTAAAACAGTTAACTATTATGA